>NW_021680620.1:121448-175123 GCF_001412515.2 Diachasma alloeum | reverse complement strand
TGTGTGGATGGACATTCTTATGGTTTGATGATCGGACGCTGAGAGGTTCTTTGAAACCCTCCAGTCCCCGATCATGTCTGCCACTCTATCCATCCCCAGAGTGATATCTATGACCTCCTGTCGTCTCCGATCTATGAAGATAGGTTCTGACCCCCTATTAAAGATATTTAGACCGACCCCCATTATGAATTCCTGGAGGCTTTCCCCCCTGCCATTAATGCCGGTGCTCCCCCATGCTACATGGTGCGAGTTGGCATCACAACCTAGCAGGAGTTCAAGTCCCCTTTCCTTCACATGGTTGCACAGGTCCGTTACTTTTTTCGAAGGAGGTGGTTCAGCCGAGTCATAGGGCATGTAAACTGACCCTACAACCAAGCTCATTTCCTCACCTTGTCCCAGGCCCAGATCCACTTGTGCCACAGCCAGGTCTCCCTCACTAGCCTGTGAATAGAAGAAAGAGTCTAGTCCTTTAATAACAATGCAAGATTTAATTTTCTCCTGAGTGCTTGCGTGATAGATGCTGCCACAACCACTGAGGCCCTTAATAGCATTGTCCACTATCCATGGTTCCTGGATCATTGCTATGACAGTCTGCATCCCAGCTAACAGCCTGACTAGAGTAGCCGAGGCTGCTTTGCTGTGATGCAAATTTATCTGTACAATGTGCACCCGGGTTGCAGCCATAATGATGACTACTTTCCTGGTACCTCTATGTACCCTTCTTCTGACTTTCACCACGGTCTTTCGCAAGCAGCTTGACAGTTGCTTTTTGAATCCCGCAGTGCAGTCTGAAGTTGCAGGCTTTCAGAACAGAGAGTGATCGGTCGTCTATCAGCGCAACGAAGTGGGCACTTTTCGCGTCCCTACTCTCACTGCCCCGAGCGACAACCCACTCTCTGGCCTGCAGTCCTGCATTTTGTTTCTCAAGGAAGCACAGTGCTTCTTGAGCGGTTAGATCTGGGTCTTCCACGTGTAGTACAACCCTGTGCTTCTTGGGAAGCTCCGAGGCTGCGACCACACGTACAGTAAGTCCAGCTATTTTGTTTTCGGGGAAAAGGCTTTTTAGCCAAATTCCCGTTTCCTCATCAGTGCAGCACACCATTGCCACACTTTCTCTTTCCCAGACATCGTTGAAGGTGGGTGCTTTCACCGNTTGCCGCGATTGCCCAGGGCTTGGCTTGTCTCGGGTGGGTTACACCCAAGACTACTCTCAGAGGTCGCCCAGGTTTCTGAGAGGCACCGTTGGCGACACAGTCCCCCTGTGCCACGCATCCTTAGGCACGGTATGGCCGAGGCCATGGCTTACGCCGCTCACACACATGGATTGGGTGGACTCCTCTTAGCGACCGCGGGCAGCGGTAGTCCTTAAAACTTCCACCGCCCACGACCGAGCCCCCTCACTACGACAAAGTGGGAACCCAGTAGAGGGGGTTGTATGCCATAAAAAAGATATAAAAAATGATGTCATATACCAGAAATAAATTTTTTTTTTGGGTAGATGAAGTATCATCAATATCGTCATTTTTCAATAGTAAATGTCTTTTATTTACTATTTCGATGTTCATCCACTCAAAACAATCATTTTTCGATATGGTATTAATCCAGTCAGCGGGCGACAAAAAGGGGCTAGACGTCGACTTTTCTTCACGAATCACCGATTTTGATAATTTTTCTTTCAAATTGCGCGGAATCAATTTCTGAAACCATGCGATCTAAAGCCAAGCGGGGCTTTTGATTTTTTTTTTTTTCAGTTACTTCAGATGCACATATCTCGAAAACTATTGAGAAGTTATCGAGACATGATACGGGAAAAAGACGCGGGATTTCCTAACGAACGAAATAGTTTTTTATTTTTTTCGCCAAATGAAATAGTTATTGAGATATCGATATTTGTTCATCGGAGCGCGCTGCGAACTCAGTGCGTCTCGGTCTCTGATGAAGAGCATCGAGAGACGACGCGCTAGTCATGAGAGTGATAGGGAGACAACCATACAAGTTCCCACGTGAGACAGAGACGCGCTTTGCTCTCACCGTGCTCCGGTAAATAAATATCAATATCTCGATAACTATTTCACTTGGCGAAAAAAATTAAAATCCATTTTGTTCGTTGGGAAATCCCGCGTCTTTTTCCCATATCATGTCTCGATAACTTCTCAATAGTTCCCGAGATATATGCATCTAAAGAGTCATCTACCGTGAATCTCTCAAAATAGGGTCTACCACCCCTTCTGAGTCATCGAGCCTGGCTCGTAAGAGAGGTCTAATGGGGCCCCATAAAAACCCGACCCTCCAAATTAATCCTCTTACTACTGTCGATGTACTGTCGACCTTTCTACTTAGTTACTGTCGACAGTTGTAGGACAGTGGGTCAGCAATTTTTGTCGACAGTGGCAAGGGAGCAGGCCAGATTTTGGCTATCTGGGACATGAAATATTGAAGAACAATTTTTCTGGGCTAATGAATGGAATCCTCTCTTCCACCACTCCCTGACATTATCGTGGATTTTCCTTGCCCCCTTCTGCCGCCTGAAGCGTATTACTGACGCACTACAGTCATCATAGAAGGTTTTCCTCCTTTCTTATTGGCTTTTCATGAATGTCTCATCCGAAAACATGAAAACTATATACAAAATTTCAGCTAAATTTTAAAGCAGCTCTACAATGCGAGTTCAGTCCCTTCCTAGCGCAGCTTAGTTCGGCAGGTCAAATTT
The DNA here is from genome assembly GCF_001412515.2 of Diachasma alloeum. Classification (NCBI taxonomy): domain Eukaryota; kingdom Metazoa; phylum Arthropoda; class Insecta; order Hymenoptera; family Braconidae; genus Diachasma; species Diachasma alloeum. The sequence continues at coordinate 172,413 of NW_021680620.1, read as the reverse complement.
TTTGCGTAGGCTCAATTTCTGTCTTTACGATCGTTGTAAAAGCACCGCATGAGCCGGACACCTGTCTTCACTGGAAATTTAGGAATTATCTTTCGCATTTTTTTCAGAATTCAATTGGTGGGGAAGAAAATTTTTTTCTTTGAATTATTGTCAGATAGTTCCATAATCCATCAACCGAATCGGGGCGAAAAACGGCCAGATACCCAGCGTGCTAGAGGCGTCTAAAAATCACTGAATTGAGTAGAAATGAGGATTTTCATTTTGATAAGTAATAAGTTTTCTGTTGAGACAAAAATTAATTCTGTTCTTAAACCTCCCTCTGAACGGTTCACGGAGGAGAAACACCGAGGGATGTAATAATTGAGTCTTTAAAAAATTATTGACACAGTCGATCTCGACGATGCGGGTAAAAGTCCATAAGAAATGAAACTACATGGCGCAACCTTGAAAAATGATTCAAAAATTTTGAAAAAATTCACATGTTCTTTCCATGTCATTGGTTATTTTTATCAAACACGAAAATTATGAAATTCAATTTTTTTTTACATATGAGCCATCCTAATGTATACTATATTGTGGCGAGGCGCGTTTTTACGAAATTCGCCGCCGGCTGTTACTTTTGATACCTGGGGCACCAACCGTCGTTCTGGGAAGAAAATAAATATCTCAGGTGACGAGTGTCGCCATGAGGAGCTGGGGAAGTGCGGAAAATGCACCGCGCTCTCTCTCTCTGGTGTGAGCTCTCGAGGAAAAAACACGTGTTGTGAATCCGATGTCGGAATAGTTGTAAATTTATTAATTAAAACGAGCAAAAAATCCTCAGTCTGAGGGGGATAAAATCAGTGAGGAGGATAAGGCTGGAGCCAGTGACCGGCGAAGGCGGTCTGCAGTCTGATATCGAGGGATCTTCGACGGTCCGGAAGATGAGTTCGAGGTTAAACCCAGGACCAGGTCAAGGTAACACATGGATTTCAATTACCTCTGGAGAAACCGTCTCCCCTTTTCCAATAATACTCGAGTGAAACGAGAGAGATTTAGAAGTCATGTTAAATCAGATTGATAATCAAATTTTGTTTTGTTACAGGCGTCGATCGCCAATTTTTTGATAATTAAATAAATATAATTTTATGACAAAAGTCTTGAAAGTGATTGAAATCTTCCCTTTCTCCATCCCTATTGCATCCCTTTGGATTAAAATAACAGCCTTCAGCTGACGAATAAAAGAGTCTTGAGAGTTGTGAATAATCTGGAGTGTAAAATAATTATTGTGACAAGAGTAAATAAATCTTGTGACCTAGCCTTGAGCTCTCAATTGTCAGCACGTCACAATACATACCAGCGAGCGAAAATATTCATAAACACTCACTTTATCAATCTTAAATCCTCACCACACAAATCAAACAAAAAAGAAAATAATAATAATAGAACAGTATTCAGAACACTATATTGTTTGCCAAACACTAGCACACTTCCCCAAGCGAATGAAGAAAACTGACAGGTGAATCGGAAATACAATGTAAACCGAGCTCACAAAAATTTCGCTGTCAGCACCTTACCGCCCACGGCCGTCACCCTGCGTGCGATTGAGCAGTTTAAACTGCAGCAAAAGAACACTAAAAATAACAATACAAAAAAATTCAGAACTGTAAAACTTTAGCTTCTCAAAATTACTTCCAAACTGAATTGATAAATAATTTTGAGCGGAGGCTGTAATGTCCAAAATTGTTATGAAAATTTAACTTAAAAAATTAAAATATAGACCTAATGTAAAACAAAACAAAATAATTGCGAAAGCATTTTCATAACTTGAGCTCAATAATTCCAAATGAAAATGCTTCATCAGCATGCCCCCGTTTCCCAATACAAAAATTCGCATATGACGGAAAGATTGGAAAATAGAGAATCGAAAACGCAAAGACCGAATGAACTACTTCCTCAATAAAAACCAAAAGAGTGGGAAAAGTCATACCACATTTTCCACCAATTAAAAATTGACTCGTTGGAGCCACACGTGTCAAGTGACCCCCAAAATTCATATAAAAACGCCAGAAAAATCAAATTGGGCACTCTTGAAGCAAAGACGGAGCGGTGTCAATTCTGGCGGAAGTAGTTTACTTAATCGATCCGGTTTTCTATCTTTTCGATTTCTAGCGGTGCAAAGTCGATGTTATGCGAAATAGTTATCAAGAATAACAAACAATTCATTTCATCTGAGGATAAAATTCCTTTAATCGAGAGCGGTATCTCTCCTTACATGTAAGGTATTCGACTACTGGGAAGTGTTGCGGAGAGTCTCAGCCAAAACCAGTAACTTTCTTGCCAAAAATCTCAATTATGAAATTCATGCGCATCAGCCATTTGCGTCAGCGACGTTCAACAACAATGATGAAATTTGTATCGGTGTTCAACATCAAGATTTATGCTTGCTACCAAATAAGGGTTCACTGCATATACATGGACGCTTAACTAAAACCGATGGACAAGCAGTTACGCATACAAGATTAGTGAACTGTGCATTTATTTGTGGAATTTCGTTATGAACTCAATGCTATTGAAAATGATAAAAGTCAAAATGTTGGTATCACAACACTAATGAAGAAATATATATCCCAAACTCCAAGTGAAGCTGCTTTGATGGAAAACGCTGGTTGGATACTCAAGGACAATAAATGGGCCATCATTGATGATAATGGTTATGTAACGTGACATTTTCATTTGGGGGTTAAAAATGCCTATTGCCTTTGCCCTCCTTCCCCAATATCTAAATTAACTCAACATAAAATGAATAATGGGCGCCAGATAAGCCGGAATTATCAAACAGGAACTGGACGAATTTCGAGTCCAAACACTCTGAAAATTCCTAAACGACAAACCAAAAACCAAGAGAACTAGATTTTTGGGGAAAGGGCACGGTCCACGGGTTGCTCAGTATACTAGGTTGTGGAGAGAGGGCCGGATTTCGGATGGAAACGAGGTTATCGAGAGGTCAGAAAACCAAAAATGATCGAAAACATACATTTTTCTTACATGTGTCACTATTGAAATTTCAATTATAAATAATTAACATACTTTTACATAATTTCCAAAAGAAACGAAAATTCTCAATAACAATAATCATCGCTCTTCTAACAAAAACCAAAGAAGAACTAATAAATCCGATCTGAAATCATAATAACAAAATATAATCGCGATCGTTTCGACTATAAGGTTAACGGGATCGAATTCCTCAGGTGTTATCGAAAACACGAGGACATTAGCGACAATACGGAAATATTCGTTAATCCCGCAATGCTCGAGAATTTCGAGAAATGCGGGAATGGTATACGAATACCCGTGAGAGTGAGAGAGGAGAACATTCTCCACGGTGAAACCTACCACGCGAGCGCCAGGATAAAAATTCGTGTACACTCAACTCGCCAAATCTCAAAATTGGCTGAGTGAAAACTGAAAAAATTTACACCACGCAATGAGGGAAGGTTCTGAGGAGCCCCTCTCAAAAGTTTAGAAATTTTGGATCGAGGGTTACCGCTTCGGACCACTTAACAGCCCAAAGGAGTTTTAAACGGCGGAAAGCGAGCACATCGTTAGAAAGCGATGCGACAGATCGAATAATCGCCGCGTCCATCGGGATCGAAATAATAAAAAAATATAGAGAGTGGAGATTACACACCCCAAAGCACCAAAAATTCCACAAAAACCCCTTGAACAAATGCGATAACCTCGATTATTCAATAATCGGGAAACCCCATCACAGCGGCATTAAGCTAGCCGAGGGACACCCCAAAATTGGGGAAAAACTGACACCATTAACTTATGGTTCGGAAAAAATTGATAATTAAATTAAAATATCTCGTGAAAACTCACGTTTTGGCGTTTGCCGGACTTTTTTTTCTTAGCAGGCATCCTCAGGTAATCCAAGGATATAATCCAATAGGATAATCCACAGGATGGGCACTAAATTCACTTAGTTGTTACACGATTAACTAGGTCAATGGTCAACGCGGAACTGAATTCGGGGGTTAGTGCCGTGACACGCTGCCCTTATAATTTCTCACCAATCAAGGAAAACTCTCATTGGTGGAATTTTTCGCCTCGCAATGTGTGAGACTTCGGGGGTGGGGGAAACCACCCAGAGTGGGGGAATATTTGAATGCCCTAATCCACTAAGTCTCATACTTAATGGAATTTTCACATCATACGCTAAACTAAATACAATAAATACAATACAATAAATTCTAATCTGAATTCAATAACCATTACTCAATTTTCTAATTCTTCCCTGAACAGCTGATCGTTCAGTTGATTATCCAAGACTCTTGGCGCCTCCCACGGATCGGTTCTTCGGGATTTTACGGGATTAAAAGAAACTAAAACCCAAAATTACAATTCGCTAACTCATTAAATTTTTCTAAACTTCAATAACCCCCAAAAATCCTGGCAATTCGTTGAAAACAAGGGCTGTACTTGTTCCACACGACCTTCCACCGAAATTCTAAAATGTACCAAATTAATGCCCGTGAAATCCGACTTAATATGGAGCGCCAATATTTCAATTAGACCTAATTGATTTCCCGTGAGATCAACAGTAGGCTAAACCTGATAAAAATTACTGGATGATTCTGAAATATCGGTCCTTCTTCATGATAATTATATGGGCCCTCAAAAGCAATAATCGAACGGTTCAAAAAAATTCATCAGAACTCTTCCCAATTATTCTAAAAAAATATCATAGTCCTCTTGTGACATTATCTGGTATTTGTAAAATATCAGGCAATGTGAAAAGGTGCGTGTTGGGACAACAAGTGACAATTGACGTGAATTCTTTAATCTCTCGAATATTCAAAATATATTGAGAAAAGATCTTTTTTTTCCTTCAACTTTATTTTAATTGAGGCTTGAATTTAGTCCAAGATCTCAACCGACGCGGCTTGGGTCAGGAGCTGCCGGGGCTCAAGACAAAGGAATTAATTTGATTTTATTTAAATGTTGGGCGCCAGTCAACTTTGACGAGGTTGACGACTCGAATAATTCAATAAATAGCTAATCTGGATGAGAAATTAACTCGAAATAATACGGGGTTGGCTCGACTTCGGAGACCCAATATAAGAAAGACCAAGGAGAGAGAGAATCACACAGAATCACCGGCTACTTACTTTGTTGCTGCCTCGGAAACCGACTCTCCTGGTGTAGGTTGACAATTTCAATAACAATAAACACAGAATCTACTAAACAAGACTGTATTTGACAAAAATAATTCAAAAAGGTAATGGCTGATGCTGTACACAGAGTATAAATCGTGAGAACTGTATTGAGTGTCGCCCGACACAAGAGTGACGTACTTCATCACATTCGGCACTTGTTGAGTGCGGCCCATCGGAATGCGCAACTCAGTTGAAGAAAAATCGTCAGGACGTGCTAATTGGCCGAGTCCTTTGAGTTAGTCCATTTCCGATGGAATTGTCTATTTCGATAATTTAAATTATATTACATCGAGATTTCCGCAGCTGACGTTGGAGACACTAATATTCGTGTTACAATATTTATTCCGGTTATGGCAGTAAACTCGAGATCATCCTCAATAATAAGGGAAATAATTCGTAAAAAATACTTTCCTGAGAACTCTTCACCCTTCAGAAGCACGCAGTGCCATGTACACCGTTACCTATTTATTGTCTGGTGTGCTCGTACTTGATCTAATTTAATTACTGTATTGTGGGGAAGAGGATATTATTCAGTAAAGAGAAAGATTATCGAGTTACTGAACAGTCTGTATTCTAAAAAATGGAACTTAACTAAATTTATCAACAGAAAAACAAATGATTTTGCTACAGGCGGGTCGTCACCTAAAATAATAATGATAGAAAGGAAATAAGGCTATCGTTCAATAAGAAAAATGAAAGTAAGAGGAATAATCAATAATAATAATAATAATAATAATAATAATAATAATAATAATAATAGTAATACACAATGCCGGAAACTCTGGCCCACCCTACTCGATACAATCGAAAAGAATTAGGAAGCAGAGATATCTGTTGAATTGCTATCCGGGAAACACCGAAGAGGCTCAGTTGTTCATTTATTAATTCTCCAAGGACAAATGTACGGTGAGCAGGTCCGTAGATACTGCCTGGGCTTCCACAATGCCTCCTGCCCACGATACTAGCCGAGATATGTCCTCTCTCTCCGTTGCGCCTCCGGAGAACAACGACACAAAGGAAACGAAAATAAAATATTGAACCCAATTAATAATGTCGCAGAATATACCGTAGTTAATGCCAATCGATTTGTCCCAGTATTATTTGTAGCTAAGACGCTCGTAACGCTTACAATAAATTATTGTATTTCACTCCGGCAAGCACCGACTCGACGGCCACACGGTTTTATCAAGGTGGAATCGGTAGCCTCCGTTCGCAATGAGATTCCTCCTGCCAGAGAAGCTGACAGGAGCTTCAATGAGCCCTAAAATGCTCTCGTACTTACTAATGACCCCGTCGCATCAATGACAATATTTAATATGTGCACACTCACTCTATTCACTCGTCCTGACTCAATATTACGCTTCAGCTCTGTCCTTCGCCACGTGTTCGTCCCATGAATAGAATATTCGCATGGATATTCGCCTGGATATTCGCCGCCTGTATTTCACCTCAAAATTGCCCTCAGTCGCCTCAAAAACCTCCGGATAAGGTCCGGAGAGCCTTGTTCCCACCTCCCACAAAATAGACACGAAAATTAGAGAAACTTAAAGCGATGCAAAGCGATTGATAGTAGAGATGGAAGTGAAGATGAAGGCAGAAATCGTCATTGCCCTCTCAATCTCATATTGTCTCACTCCATTTCTCTCGGGCCTTGACATTGGCCCTGAACTTAAATATTAGCCAATCCCGGTCTCAGTTGCATATTTCGCCGGCCCCGTGCTGTCGGTGGTGCCGTCTATTCTCTCAGGTGCGTATTCCCGGTGGTCAGGTGATCTGTGACGTCTTTCCGGTGTAGAGGGTTGCCTTATAGATGGGCCTCAGCGATTACCCATACTATCGACGGTTTGCATGTGTGTGTTTGTGTGAGCTCCGGAACATGGTGCGCCCTCGTGGGATATTCTTTTGGGTCCGCAGGAAATCTGAACTACCCCGCGGGACAATATTACGACAAGTGTGGATGGCGTAACAATGTGAGATTTTCGATTGTTGTTTTCCAAGGTTTCAGGGCATAGTGCCTTGTTCCACAGGCCTACAGGTAGTCCTCTCCGGTGGCTGCTAACTTCCTGGTGTTCCTAGTGAGTCAGGACTCCTCGTTGGCATTTATCATTCCACTCATTCCTCCATTTTCTTAATTCTAACCTCACTACTCGAGAGCGGGGCATGTGGACGCATTAGTATTACCTTATTTCATTTCCCCATACGTCCAATCGAGGACGAACACATCGAATCCACTTCGTCACCCCCCCCCCCCNCAGATTGGACGTGCCTTCCTCTCTACGTCAGTCCGTTCTCGTCACGATAGATTACATTTATAGGTTTCTAGTAGTGCGGTCCAAATAACTAGGATATACTTAAGAGACTAGAGAAGTTGCGCATCTCCCTTGGTAAGCTGCAGGGATGATGGATACAGGAGGAGGGCGATGGATGGTGCACATGAGCTTTTGCTACTATTACGGTCCGGTTGGCAATTAGGGACGTTATAAATCGCTACGATGTCTGGTGGGCATCGCCCGCACTAAGACAAATGACCGTCCGATGGCTTATCCTTGATATTTCAATCAATTCCTTTACAAGTGCTCAAGTTTTTCTAAAATATGACAATATCGGAACCTTGAGTACAACAATAAAAGACAACAATACAGAAGTGAATGAGTCAAAGAGGAACTACTACTATCAGCTACAGAGTGAGGGTTTGAACAAGTTTGAATCGGTAAACCATCGATCGTCCTTGTTATGAGGGCGATTAACACGCCACTATCGGTAAATAGTGGTGCCAATAGGGGAACTGGTTAGGGATAATGGCTACGGGATTTACGTATTGTCAGCGACGATATTTCTCGAATGCGTGGGGGTATGATGCCCCAGGTGCACCACATTGACTCTCACGTACTCCGTTTTCTATTTTCCCTCTTTCCTTCACCGCGAACAAAATAACAAAAACCAAGAGAACCTATCGGGGTTCTCAATTCTCCGGTTCTCCCCAAGCCTTCTGCATGAGCTCAAGTTTAGTGCATCCTCAGCCGACTTCGAAGATCACATTCGAGGTCGCCCTAGCTACTATAGGGAATGGTATTCCAAGTATCCCCCTAGATGCCGAGCGGATTGTAATAATGACCTGGGAGCCAAAAATAATAAAAGCAACAAATGAAAAAAGTTGACCCACTTCAAAATTTTGTAACTTCAAAGTTAACCCCCTCTAAAATTTTTCAACTTTCCCTTTTTTTTTAATTACAAAATTCGAAAGTTTTCTTTAAAAAACTCAACAACGACTAAGGCGATTTTGCTCAAAATCCAATGAGAATCAAGTTATGTACCGACGTCGGTGGCCGAAGCGGCTAGGTGCGAGCCTAGTATGCGAAAGGTTGTGAGTTCGATTCCCCGTGGAACCAAGTTTTTCAACCGGAGGCTCCGGCGAGCGGGAGGTCGCTAATATAGTGACCGCCTGTACCGGCATGGGTTTTCTGTGGTTTCCCATGCTACTCCTATGTTCTATAGGAGTGCGAATACGGTGCAGTGTAGAATCCACAGCCGCATGCATAGGGTTGGATAGGGCCGATTAGCCAATCAGAAGGCAGAAAGGGCCGAAATAAAAAAAAAAAAAAATCAAGTCATGTGGAGACGCATCGATTACGCAAAATTAATTCAAATCCCATCGTTACCTTAGGTAAAATGGTCGAATTTCTATGGAATTAACGCTTTTTGGTATTTTTTTACAAGTTTTATGGGGATAAACCAAAAACCGCTGAGTCATTTGTTTTTATAAACTAAAAAGTTCTAAGTTACATGACCACGCATCGTTTGAAGGAAGAAAAGAATCAATCGCGTCATTCGTTCAGGAGATATCGTTGGACAAAATTTTGGTCGCATACGTACACACACACACACACACACATACAGACATGTCTTCAAAAATGTTTCAGGATGATTCCGGAGGTCGAGAAATGTGGAGAAATCATCGAAATTCGACATTCGATTTTCGGGGTCATTATAATAACTTCCTCCCTTCGGGTCGGGAAGTTAAAAAATGAAGGAGTTCATAGACGAAACATATTACATTCGTATTCACGTTTCAATTTTATTGTTCCAAAAGCTAGTGAATTCTCTCGGTTTTTTCCTGCATTTATGCTGATTTTCAGTAATGCTCCCGATTATCATTGCGAATCATTGCCGATTACTGTTCTCCTCACCTGTCCTCTATCATAATTTTTTCAAAAATCTGTACGACGAAATTTTCATAATCCATTCTAATCATTCAATAATGGTAAAGTCAATTGTTCTCATCTAATTCAATTAGATCTGGTGGTTGAGTAAATACGCGTGACTCAATGAGGGTTGTGAACCAAGGAAGTAAATGGACTCCTGACCCAGAATACTGGAAATTCTATCACAGTACACTTTTTTCATCTGATTATGTCTCAGTCATATTGATCTTTTCTATTGATTCTTTCTCGCCCCTTCTAATGCATACAATCCCACCTATATTAATTTCACCACATAGTCTTTCCAATTCTTATCTTCTGACCCCGTGTATTCAGTCGCTCAGGACACACGGGTTCATTTGTCCCCGCGGTCCATTTCACCCCCTGGTCAATGTCCTCCCATTCTACCCCATGTGGGGGTTTTATGGAGATCATTGTTGTGATCACCTATAGAATCGGAGCTATGATAATAAAAAAAAATCAAAGTTCCAAAAGTTTTATTTTTAGAATAACTGGAAAACGCCTGAGTCGATATTGTTAAAAATCCACTTTGTTCTACTGCATACGAAGATTCATCGATTGTATGGAGAACAATCCAAATTGCAAATTGCATCCAAATTGCAATCCAAATTGCATCATTTCCACTGGAAAAATGATCAAATAAGTGAAAAAAACATCATTGTTGGCGTTTTTTCACATGTTTTTTTGCGAATAACTAAAGAACCGCTGAGACGATCGTCTTCACGAACTAATCAGTTCTAAGTTACACAAAGATGCATCGATTGCAGAAAAAAATTGAATCATATCTTTCGTTTAAGAGTAATCGTCGTGCAAAATTGTGTTTACATACATATATATATACACACACACACACACACACATACACACACACACATATGCCACGGATCCATTTCGGCGAGGAACGCCTTTACCCTCCGAGAGTTTTCGCAAGCTGGAAGGTCCTGCAAACTGGCGCGTCCCCAGGTGGTGGATGGGGGAATGCTCGATATTCTGAACTGCCATTCAGAATATAGGGTATGGATTAAATAAAATACGTCGGCGCGAACCAACACCTTCCGAGAAACCCAACTCTAAAAGAGGTGTGCAGAGTGGGCTCCATAGAACACCCCCGGGTCAGGCTCCCGATAACAGCTAGTAAAAAAATGATGAGTGATGACAAAATTGAAAGTTCCCATGCGGGTAGCCTTAATAAGGAGAATCCCGCCATCAGTTCTTCTGATGCTGGCTCCATGGATTTTGGGAGGAGCCAATCATCACATTCTTTAAAGGTGGACCCCTTGGAGGATCAAGATGATCAAGATGTTCACGGTCACCAGAGACTTCGCGAACCTTCGACGCAGTGGAAAGACATGGACGAAGAACCAAGATCCTTCTGCCAAGCCGATGCGAGTGGAGATCGAAGCCTCACGACTATCGCCGCGTCTACGGATAGACTCTGATACGACGTTGGAGGACTCGGAATTGGAGGAGACGAAACGTGAGATCTGGAAGGAAAAGCGGAGGAAACGATGCTGAAAGACCTCATCCGGGACGGAGATCGGAGACTTAAAGAAGGCAAAGCAGCAGGAGCGGTTGGTGGAAAAAACACCACCTACCAAGGCACCTGCCAGACAGAAAGGGAAACGTCCGCCGAAGCAGGGATCTCAAAAGCCAGCCTCAGAAAAGGAGAAAAAAAGGCGAAATGGAATCCAGCAAGTAGGCCCAACGCGCTGATTGCTCGCCCTAATGATAAGGAAAAGTATGCAGAAATCCTCAGTCGGGTCAAGAAGGATGGCACCTGCAATCAGGCCACTGAATGCGTCGAAAGGATCCGACGCACAGAAACTGGAGACATGCTGATAAAACTGACCAGGGAAACAACTGATGGAGCCCCCCAGCTGAGATCAGCCATCGCCGGTCTCCTCAAAGAGGAGGCTGTGGTGCTCAGCAAGGAGCCGCTAGAAGATCTCGAGATTAAAAATCTTGACGAGGATACATCGAAGGAGGAAGTCCTCGAAGCCTTACAAAAAGGAGTTGGGGAGGAGCACGTTTTAGCTCCGGAGGCCATCAAGTCGTTGCGCAATGCATATGGAGGGACCCTGTTTGCCTCACTGACACTCGCAGTATCTCCTGCGAAGAAGATTCTGGTAGAGCACAATAAGATCAAGATAGGCTGGGTCAAGTGCTGTATCAGAAGAGTGGAGAGGCCGATAAAAGGTTTCAAGTGCTGGCACTACGGACAACTCGCCACGAAATGCACCAATGCAGTCGACCGGTCCAAAGTCTGCGTTAAATGTGCAGGGGATGGTCATAAAGCCAAGAACTGCCAGGAGAAGCCACGGTGTGCCCTGTGCACTGAGAATGGCAATTCAGAGAATTGTGCCCACATTTCTGGTGGCAGTAGATGCCCGGTATACAGAGAGGCACTCCAGAAGCTCACCAATAACAGGCGATAATAAAAGGAAAAACTTTAAGGTGCTACAGCTCAACCTCAATCACTGTGGGGACGCATACGACCTGCTCATACAAACGGTGTGGAAGCTGAAAGTTGATCTCGTCATAATCTCAGAGCCATACCGTCATCTGGATACTAAACCCTGGGTTACTGACGTCACCAAGAAGGCGGTAATCTGGTCTTGTGGGAACCGCCCATTTCAGAGTACTACGAGTGACATCATACAAAATGGCTTCGTGAAGGCGAAAGTTGATGGAATCTACTTCTACAGCTGTTACGCCCCACTGAGCATTTCCATTGATGAGTTCACAAACTTCCTGGATGCACCGACTGAGGATGCGAAGCAGCACTTTCCCGTGATAATAGCCGGGGACTTCAATACCTGGGCAGTCGACTGGGGAAGTAAGGAGACGACCACCAAGGGCCAAGCTGTACTGGAAGCTATGGCGTCGCTAGACGTGGTCTCGTTGAACAGCGGCAATGAACCAACCTTCATTAGGCGAGAGGCGAGCTCAATTGTGGATTTGACCTGCGTGAGCAGCACTCTTGCCAAGAGAAACTGCTCATGGAAGGTGATTGATATTTACACTGCGAGTGACCACCGTGCGATTCTCTGGGAAACATGTTCTGACCAGAGAATAGCGTTAGCGCCCAAGAAGACTAACAGCGCTGGTACGAGAGTGAGTACTGGCTGATCCTGGCTCTTATTCAGCAACATTAGACGACCGCCCGATCAGTGGCAGCAGTGTAACTGAAAAGGCGCGAAACATCATGAAAAGAGTAGCAGAAACATGCGATGCCACCATGACCAGGATCCGGACCATAAACCGGCATCCACCGGTGTATTGGTGGAACGATACCATCACAATCCTGCGGAAAGAGTGTAATGCAGCCAGGAGATTGTCTCAACGTGGCCAGACGAAGCCGAACTTTGAGGAGCTGCACATTAGATACAAGAAGGCCCGTCGGAAACTCAGCAAAGCTATCAAGTGCAGTAAAAAGCAATCTTGGAGTGAGCTTCTTGATGAGGTGGAACGCGATCCATGGGGTAAACCTTATAAAGTGGTGATGACACGACTCAAAAGTCAACCAATGCCATCGCCAATGTGCGTGGTGTGGATGAAAAGAATTGTAACGGTGTTGTTCCCGCAACAATCAGAACTCCATCGTACTAGCGAACACGGGGAAGTGCTGCTGATTCCACAAATCACCAGAGAAGAATTGGCAGCAGAGGTTAATATTGCTCCCAAAAGGGAAGAAACCACCGGACGAACCCTCATCATATCGTCCTCTCTGCATGCTCGATACCGCTGGCAAGATTCTCGAGCGTATAGTCCATCAAAGAATAGAAGCGGCAGTCGAACCGCTACTAGCTGAAAATCAATATGGTTTCAGGAAAGGTCGATCCACGTTAGTAGCCATCAACCTTGTCATCGATACTACCAGGGAAGCGATCTCAGGGAAAAGATGGCTAAATGGGAAGAAGAAGTAGTGTTTAGTAGCAATGCTGGACATCAAGAATGCCTTTAACTCAGCCAGATGGGACTGTATTATGGATGCTCTTGTGAAATTCAACGTACCAGGGCACTTGCGGAGGATGGTCGACAGCTATTTTTCCGGAAGGGTCCTTAAGTAAGACACGGAGTTTGGTCCCGAGCAGTATAGAGTTACGGGAGAGGTGCCTCAGGGCTCAGTACTAGGTTCCCTACTGTGGAACATCATGTATGACGGGCTACTGAAGCTAGAACTCCCGCGAGAGACTAAACTCGTGGCATTTGCAGATGACGTGGCTGTAGTCATCGTTGGAAAATATCTTGAGGATATCAATTTTGCCTTCGACAGGACCTTCGAGACGATCCGACGCTGGATGGACTCAGCAGACCTGAACCTGGCGGAGCATAAGACGGAAGCCGTGCTGATCACTCGCAGGAAGAAAATCGAGACTATCACGCTACAGGTCGGGTCCTGTGAAATTACTTCCCAGCCATTCATCCGATACCTGGGGGTGATGATCGATGCCCGACTCAACTTCAAGCAGAAAGCAGAGCACGTGGGTACCAAGGCATCTGGAGTCAGATCCACCTTAGCACGCCTCATGCCCAATATCGGAGGTACTAAGCAACGGAGACGAGGGCTGCTGTCTTCAGTGGTTACGTCAGTGCTTACATATGGTATTTCCATTTGGGCTAACGTACTCCATCTGCAAAAAGCTTNGGGGTGATGATCGATGCCCGACTCAACTTCAAGCAGAAAGCAGAGCACGTGGGTACCAAGGCATCTGGAGTCAGATCCACCTTAGCACGCCTCATGCCCAATATCGGAGGTACTAAGCAACGGAGACGAGGNATCACGCTACAGGTCGGGTCCTGTGAAATTACTTCCCAGCCATTCATCCGATACCTGGGGGTGATGATCGATGCCCGACTCAACTTCAAGCAGAAAGCAGAGCACGTGGGTACCAAGGCATCTGGAGTCAGATCCACCTTAGCACGCCTCATGCCCAATATCGGAGGTACTAAGCAACGGAGACGAGGGCTGCTGTCTTCAGTGGTTACGTCAGTGCTTACATATGGTATTTCCATTTGGGCTAACGTACTCCATCTGCAAAAAGCTTGCCGTAAAATTGTACCTGTCTATCGGCTGAGTGCTCTCAGAGTTGCGAGTGCGTACCGGACGGTATCTGAGGACGCAGTGTGCGTCATCTCAGGAATGTTACCGATAGAGGTATTAGCTGAGGAGCAAAGATCTCTATATCAGTCCCGAAGAACTGAAAATCCAAGAGAGACGAAACAGCTTGAGCCGATGGCAGCAGAAGTGGACAGATTCGACCAAGGGGAGACGGGCCCATCGTCTGTTCCCCCATGTGGCTGTCTGGGTAAGTCGAGATCATGGAGAGATAAACTATTATCTTTGTCAAATGCTTACAGGACACGAGTGCTTCCGGGCATATCTTCATAAATTCAAACATGAAGATTCCCCGAAGTGTCCCACCTGCGCAGAAGTGGACGAGAACGTGGAGCACGTATTCTTCAAATGCCCCCCCTTCAGTGACATCCGGGATACTTGGGAGACTGAATTTGGAAGGAAAGTCTCGCCCAAAATGTAGTAGAAGCAGTGCTGTCATTAGAGACAGCGTGGGACGCAACGAACAACTTCCCGACGGGAGTCATGAAGGAGCTCAGAATCGAGGAACGCAAGCGCAAGATTGCAGTATAGGTGAGAAATCTATTTGAAACCTCGTACATTGGATGGAAGGAGTGGAAGAGCAAACAGCTGAGAACCCCCCTCGCGAAGAAATACTTCACGTTGGTGCCGCGAGGGAAATGGAAACGGACGATTAGAGGTAAAAAGAGGAAAACCGGGTTTTTACTGGGTAAAAATCCCAGATCTGGTTTTTAACATCATCACTTTACCAGAATCTTTTGAAGATTTTCCCAAACCTCTATAAAATAACACACACACACACACATACGAACATGTCTTCAAAATTCGTTGAAAATGATTCTAAACGTCAAGAAACGTGGACAAATCATGAAAATTCCACATTCGATTTCCGGGGTCATTACTAGTATAACTACCCGATAGATCGGGAGGTAATATGGAACAACAGTAGGCTCGTGATTTTTCTTGAATTCGTTTTTTTGTTGTTTGTTAAAATTCAATGTATCTCAGTGGCACTGAATACCGCAAATAGCCAAAACACATGGAAGAGAAGATCAACCCCAAATACCCAACAATTTTTCCCAAAAATCGACCTTGTCGAACCACTCGAACCACTAAATTCCCCACTTTTTCGTCACTCTTAGCTTCACCCAGGGTCGCGGCAAGGACGCGATGACGAGAGACCCCAAAGAAGACCCTATGATCAACCATATACTTCCAAGAGAAAATGGATTGATGAGTTGGTTCCATTATTAACCCCGTCTCACCTTCAACAGACATTTTTTTGAAATTTAGATTCAAATGAATTTATGAAAACATATTCAAAAATAAATTGAATGACTGATGAAATTGTTGGAACAACTCAAGGCTATTATTACAACCAACAATGGACTCCAAAACACCAATCCCAGAGCGGAAAAAAAGTGAACAAATCGAGAGTCAGAGTAAATAAATCAATTATGTCCAGTTACTTCATTATTGACCATTTGTGGGCACCTGTAGGGACCTAGAATCCTGAAAAACGTAGTAAGTCGTTCCGGCCTAGCCGCGGAATATGTGAAAATAAACTTACCAAGTTTATCCTCTATATTCGACATCCTAATGCCGTATTTTGAAAAAAGACGACGGTATTCCCTCCAGGCTCTCTCCACTCCTTGTATATGTACTCCATTGACTTGGTTAACGTGTCCCACGCTGTAATTGACCACCAGGTGATTAAATCCGGTGCTCAACCCAACGTATGAAGGCCAACAATCAGTGTAAATTGTAGTTCCTCGTCTCACATATTTTTGTACAAGAGAAGTTAGACTTTTCGCGCTACGGTCAGGCACCCGAACGACGACTAATCGTCTAGACACCCGCTCCCGTATCCCCAAAATTCATTGCTTCGTGCGTGGTATTCTGCCTTTCTTTGTCTTTCGTCCCCCGTAACTCAGTTCGTCAGCCTCAACAGATAGACCCCCCCCCTCACCCATCTTGGCCCGAGCGCAGTCCTCAGCCCACTGAGTGAGATTACCATTTATTTTATTCACTCATACTCTCACAGTTCTAATCGACAATTTCGTTTCACCTGAGACTTACTCGAGTCTGATAGTCGTTATGTAAATAAGTAAATATGAATTTGAATATAGTTCGAACTGATACTTTCGTTCCCGCGACAAAAGGTCCCTTAAATATACTGATCTTGGTATTGCATATAATTTTTATTATTTTTCTGTTGGAATTAATACTTTTATGTGTTCTTTGACAACTGAACATAGTAACAAGATACTGAATTCCCGTAAAAATTCGACAGTTAGTTGTTGACTGTGCGCAATTTCATGATAATCTTCAAGATTCATTTTATTTTTAGTTCTTTTTTCCTCGTGATCGTAGGTCACAATTGAGTCCGGCCCAGTTCGAACGTTTTTTTGAGTTTTTTAATATTAATCTAATTTATTGAGACAAGAAAATTCACAGAATTCGTGCGAGCCCCTATACATACACTGTACCGATCGGGAAGTTGAAAAAATCTCCCGTCCAGCTGGCCAACAAACAAAAACAATTTAGGCTCTCGACAGCATTCTTATAGACAGACTGTAGTCAATCCTCTTCCAAACCTACAGATTCGGTTTACGCCTAATATGGTAGGGTGCTCAGTCTTGACTCTAGACTCTATTTCGCATTCACCGTCAGCGGTAAGAGATGACTGCAGGAAGCTTATGGCTTTCCCTCCTTCACCATCCGGGAAAGCGAGTAGCCCTTACCATAGAGAACAACTATAGCCCAGAAAAATGATACTAAGAGTGAAAAACCTGTCCGGTGGAATGTCTTCAAATACTCCTCAGCTAGATATGAGAGGTGGCACAGTTCCGCCCAGTACAATTCTCATCTCCTGACACCCAACTTCCGACCGATCGCTCGGGCTGTAAGGGTTGTTCTGTTCTTCCTGCAGCCCATCGGCTCTATCGTACAGCTCCTATAACTCGGACCGACCCTCGTTCCGGTCTTCGTCATTTTGGAAGTCTGGCTTCTCCCGTCCTTTAGATTTGGGGCTAGGCTTAGTCGAATTTGCATTTCTTCCCCGGATAACAGTCCACTCAGCCACTATGCCGCGGTTGGAAGGTATTTCTTCAGTGTGCGTGTCCTGCATCTCCGGTTTGTGCTCTGCGGCCTCTCTACTCAATTCCTTTGGTTTATCGCCGCATTTCGCACCTGAAACTTCTCTTTCCGCATTGCTATGGTTTGAGGACAATCCGTCGCTTGCAATAAACATGCTATATTTCGAGAAATCTCCGATTGACGGTTCATCCCTTTCAGCCGGATCTTAAGACTCATCCGGTTTGCTGGTAGCGATTCCTCTGAAAGGAGGAGTGAGAATCTTGATGGTCTCCATGAGCGAATGAGGCACCGTAGATTGTGAGTAGCATAGAGTCACCATTCTCTCACTCGAAGAAGTAATTGCGCCTTCAGTCGTGTTCGCACTTGGTCTCCGGTAGTGAGCGTTGGCATCGAGAGTCCTATCCCGAGAAGGTGTTCCTCGAGTACCAAAACTCGTCCACTGGGTCTCGATGGACTGACTCTTCCTTCGTTCTTCATTTCTCCAGTTATGCGAAGTAGGTATAGTCAATAGGTTATGGCTCACTGTCCTGCTCCATCTTGGCCCATGACTCTTCCAGTGTTTCTTCCTTCAGGAACTCAAAGACGCTGGTTCAGAGATGGCTCGTGGTCGCATCAATGGTTCCTCGAACGACTCTGGAGATCTTAGTCTCCAATTCTCTGCTGGTGGTGGCATCCTCTCCTGGTCGGGTTTGAGTAAGTCGACACTTTCCCGTTTGTCTTGTCTCCAAGAACGTGATATGAAGCTTGTTATTGAAAGGCGCCATGGTAATGCGGATGGTGAATTCTCTCCTGAACGTCGATCACACCAATTCTTGACACTTTCCCTCGATGAAATGGTACTTTTATCTGCGGAAGAGGAGCGGGAAGTGCATGAGTAACTAGAGCTACAGGGTGACGATATCGTTGGTGATAATGACGACGCGATTTTAGGCTCTGTAACTCCAGTGGATTATCTGTCTGTCGCCTCCAGAACTCGGCAAGTGTTACGATCAGAGCTTCGGTCAGTAAGACTTCTAATCACTGGTTTGGTGGCAACTACTACCTCCGCTGGATTTGACCTTGCTAGTGGTTGTTCATGACACTTATCTGGAGAGATTCATCTCCAATTCTTGGCTGATTCGGGAGTACTTAGTTCATTAGTCAGCAAACAGTTACCGGCAATCAGTCGGCTTCGTCTCCGCGAACTTGGTGATGATGGGGCAGAGGAAGGACGCCGTAACGACTGGGCCTTCAGCTCCTCTTCTGGTGTTCGAACTTGCCAGCTCTCAAGGCTGTCCTTGGACAGAGAGAGTCTTGTTTGAGAGGTCCTATGCTCTAAGAAAAACAGGCCCAAGTTGCTTATCTAAAATCTTCTCCAGTCTTCAAAAACTGGTACTTCTGGAACCTCTGGCACAATGCTCTCTGCGCACAGATTTCGTAGCAAGCACTATCTCCGTCCTATCTGACCTTATCTCAGAAACTTTTCCTGAATGTTGAGTTCTCCGTTTCTGCTGCGCCTTTGTTGTTGAGGTAATAATCTCGTTTTCTGAGGATGTGCAAGGAGACTGTGCGCTCCTGAGGATTATGTCTCTCGTTGAACCATCCTTCATCAGATTGAGAGCAAAAGGTGCGTGGATTATCTCCGGAAAGAATGTCTTAACCGGGGCTGCCAGCGATACGGAGTTCCCAGAACACTGAGTGTCATTTACCCTCGCAGTTATCATACAATCGTGAGCTCCTCTATCCATTGTAGATATGTCTATATCCTCTGGTGAAAAGGACTCTGCTGTACCTGGGAGGTAATCATCTTCATTCAATGACATGAGGGGGATGTCATGATCAGAAGTGCATTGCGTTGGTGACTTGCATCGAAGCTCAGTCTTGGTCTTAGCCTGCTCCGGAACCGTTGGACAGAGTACCGTCATCACTTGTGGCTCAAGTATAGGCGTATCTAGTAATGGAGTCTCCAAAGGTAGAAATGAGATAAGATCTTCGTCCTCTGCTCTACCTCTTGGCACCATTTCGTGTATCTCGATGTCTATCAGCAGTGCTGCTGGCTTGCTCGTCACTGAGGAAGACGACAAGTCCCCGCGTCCGTCATCCATTGACGTCGGTGAGGTAGCCTCCAGTCGAGATACCGCCAGTCTAGCCTTTGAAACTTCTTGAGTTTCTGTGTCTGTGCAGTGCTCCGGTGTGACCCCTGGAATTAGAATTACTGGACGCTCAAGCATTTGAGCTAGAGTATTCCTGGTCTTTTCTACACCGGACAAGTTTTCGCTGGACTGCATATGTCCTCTTGTTCTCGGTTTCGCTGTCTCCAGTGTTATTAACTGCTTGCTGATAATTTCTGTTACCTCCGGTGCTACCTCCTTCTCCTCAGGTGCGTGTGATCTTCCTGCTGCCTTACGTTCGGTGAGCTCGAGAGTTATATTCACTTTTGTGTATGGCGCGGCGCTACTGGTCTCGTCCAGTATTGTCTCCTCACGATCGGTCGTCGCTGCACTTTTCGATACGCTGAACGCATCGTCATGAGATTCGGTAGAAACTCGGTAAAAATGGGACTGGCTGATTCCTTGTTGCTCCCTCAATCTTAAAGGCGGAATAGGGTCATCTGAGCCGACTGGAACTCCGCCATATGTGGTGATGAACTCGTTTAGCGTAGCGTATCTCTTATCGCAAATTCTCCTAATGAGTTGTCCCCGTGAGAAATATCCGATTCTATTTCATCCGGCTATTTCGTTCACACTGAAAGGACCCTGGATTTCTCCTTGAGGGTCTCGATATAGCCATTTCTCTAGTGCTCCAGTTGCCAATGACTGATAAGTCGGGCCAATCGGAGATAAATTTATGTCCTCTCTAGGTCTCAATAGTTTATCCTGAGTCTTTTTACCCGCTGTCTGGTTTTCTCCAGTTCGTATGGAATTTTCTGTTGCTAGTTTCGCAAAATTCCGGGGAAGAAATGGTATATTAGTTGTTCGCTTGGCTCCTGGACTGCCAACGGGTTTCAAAGGAGCATGGGTAATCTCCGGGTCCTGGCATACCGTTGGTTGTGGAGTTATTTCGGTTCTGTTAAGTAGTATGCTGCTGACGTCCTTGGCCAGCATGTGAGACCGGATCCTCCTGAAGTCTCCAGTATCACCGTAGCACCTCCGTGGGTCAACATGCTCTTGAGGTTAGCTGAGTTCGGTCGGGAATCGCAGTCATTTTTGCTGACCGTATCACTCCTGTACTTCCTCGTTGCGGTCTCCGGTGGTAGACATGGGAGTAAAGGATTGGATATATTCAAGGTAGGCAGTGGGGAAAAGGAAAGATTGAACAATCCATAAAATCTCTCACTAAGAGCATTGACCAACCGAAATATGAATCAATTGACTGGAGAGAACATAAACTATATCTCTATGCAAAAATAATCAGAGATCGTGTGAACGAGGAGAAAACATCCAACCGTATTTTTGTGGACAAAATGAATTGAGTTTGTGCTTCCGGGAAATCCGACAAAAATAAATCGAATTGCTATTCTCTGGAAATTCAACAGAAGGACTAAATCTCGTATTTCTAGGAGAATCAAGAGAAACGAATGCAAGTTGTCTCCTTGGAAATTCCACGAAATAAATTAACAAAAATTATTCTCCGAAAGTACTCTCAGAAAATTCAACGAGAACGAATGAACTTTGTTTCTTCTGAGAATTCACCAGAACCAAATGAAATTTATATTTACCGAAAATTCCTTCAAGCATGAATATACTTTGTAGTTCTGGGAAATTCAACAGAGTATAAGAACTTTGTATTTCCGGAGAATTTAACGAATATCACTGAAATCGTACTCCCGGAAAATTTAACGACAATGAATGAGATGGTTTTTCCAAAAAATTCAAGAAATAAAATAAGTCTCCATTTCCAGAGGATGCGACAACTGACTGCATTGGTATTTCTGAAAATTTCAACAAATATTACGTGAATTTAATCTCCGGAAATTCGATGGAACTCAGTTCTCTATTCCTTATACTGTCTCAATGGAGTAGAAGGTCCGCTTGTATATGTGGCGTCGGAATTGATAATAAAATTCTAGAGAGTTCTCTCCTCTCAATAAACTTTGAACTATTGGTTCTTGAAAGGTTTCGCGGCCTCGGTAATACGACGGTCTCTAGCTCCACGTCTATGTATTTGGTGATAAAGTCACAGTCCAAGGAAACAAATAACTCATTTAGGTGAATTCAAGGGTGAATGGATGACGATTAGTGAAGGGAATGAAAGAAAGGAAATAAGGAAGCAGCTTGACTGCAAAATCTTTTATGATCACCGATGCAACCGATTTCGACACGCGTGGCAGTCGAGTCGAAGAGGATATTATTCAGTAAAGAGAAAGATTATCGAGTTACTGAACAGTCTGTATTCTAAAAAATAGAACTCGACTAAATTTATAAACAGAAAAACAAATGATTTTGCTACAGGCGGGTCGTGACCAAAAATAAAATAATAGAAATGAAATAATGCTATCGTTCAATAAGAAAAATGAAAGAAAGAAGAATAATCAAAAATAATGATAATGATAATAATAATGATAATAATAATAATAATAATAATAATAATAATAATAATAATACGCGTAGGGAGTGTGGCGAACCCATCGCCCGGATAGCCATGGTAGCCATGGTGGTCATGTCCGCAATAGCCATGGTGGTGTCGGGCTAACCACCCGGCGGCACCTATACTCGGTTCCGTCATCGAGTTCCGGCAGAGCCCCCCACAATCGGTCCCTCTCGGATGGGGACCGCGGATCAGTTTCGAGGGGTGAACGATCTGGATCCAATGATAACAACCCGGCTGTCCAAAGGATTGGATGGACGGAGGAACTCAAGGAGGACCTCATGCAATGTTGGCAGAAAAGTGTGCCGCCGCAAGTGGGCTACATCGCAAGAATGCGAAGCTTGTGGTGCGCAATGCACCCTGAGGTGTCGCACTTCACAATTCAGCATCTGAGAGATCAAGCCAGTCGCTTGCGCTGACAGGGATATGATTTGCTTGTCATTCCACGGGGGCTGATGGATCCTCCTCCTCTTGTGGTATCTCAGAGGAGTGAGGATATACAATCAGAGCAGCCGACCCAACAGAGCCATGAGGAGCCTCAGGGGTCCTCGCGTGATATAGGAGCAAGACGAGAGAGAGTCACAGGGAAGTTCCGTCTCCGGCCTGAAGATCTGGCCATTGAGAATGCGGGTCTGGCCGCAGTCTTTCCTCCGGATATCAACTTGCTCGATCTGAACTGGGCTGTGTATGATGCGGCTCTTCGTTTGACGTCTCAGAACCCAAGCAAATGGTCATTTGAGGTGGAAACGCGAAGGCGCATTGCACAGCTCCAAAGTAAATTCGATGAGGCTAGGAAGCAGGCGTCGCGCATTCAGTGTGTGATTGACTTCATCATCGGTGGTAAGCCTTTTACGGCGCGCATTCGTAAAATATCTGCAAATTTGCACTACCACCATCACACACTGAATAAAGTAGTCCTCCTCTTGATTAAGGAGAGGTTTGTTGAGAGGGTGCGTGTTCTGGAGACCATGAAGCGGTCTCTGGAATAGAGGTTGTGTCGGGTGGTAGACAATTGTGTCTTCCATTCCGATCCCAGTCGCTGGTTGGAGTCGCCTACGCCTGCGCCGGATAAGAT
The DNA here is from genome assembly GCF_001412515.2 of Diachasma alloeum. Classification (NCBI taxonomy): domain Eukaryota; kingdom Metazoa; phylum Arthropoda; class Insecta; order Hymenoptera; family Braconidae; genus Diachasma; species Diachasma alloeum. Next base: position 149,154 of record NW_021680620.1, on the reverse strand, counting down.
GCCTTTAGTTGAGCGAGTTGAAGAGTTCTGGAGCGATCTGTATGGTCAAGTCTCTAATCTCATGGTGGAGATTCCAGCCCTTCGGGAATTTCGCGTGTTTTGTCAAAAACATCGTCGGCAGCGCGTGGAATTTTCGCGAGTCACTCAGGACGAGGTTCGATCTGCTTTGCGAGATATGAAGAACCACGCCACTCCGGGTTCTAACGGTATTAACGCCTTTTGGTGGAAGAGGTTTATCTCTGTGCATGTCCATCTGGCTCGGATATTCACGGCGTTCCTCGATGGCGGTGAGTCTGTTCCTGAGTGGTTGGTGGAGTGGAGGATTGTGCTGATTCCGAAGAAAGGAGACTTCACTGACCCGGCGAATTATCGGCCGATCTCGTGTTTGAGTACACTATATAACCTTTTCACCGGTATCTTGAATGAGCGTATCCTCCATGATATACAGCCAGTGTGGCAGCAGATTCACGAACAACGAGGAGCGAAGAGGGGACTGTCAGTTTGCAAGGCAGGTTTACTGGTCGATCGCTGCGTATTGCGCGATTCGTTGCAATACCATCTCAATCTGTCGGTGACCTGGGTCGACTATCGCAAGGCATTTGATAGCATGAGCCATGAGCTCACTTTCATGCTTCTCCAATGCCTTGTGGTAGAAGACACCATAGTGAGATGTATTAAAAATCTTGCGCCTTTCTGGAGGACGCGCTTTACTATAACATCTGGTGAAAGGAAGCTGACTTCAGGGTTGGTGCAATTCAGGATAGGAGTTTTCCAGGGTGACACCCTGAGTCCTCTTCTGTTCTGCATCTCACTGATGCCGCTCTCTGTTGCGCTGCGTTGTGTTGGGGGATATCAAGATGGAAGACTTGGCGATAGGAGGCACCAGGTCAGCCATGTATATTACATGGATGATCTGAAGTTATTCGCCTCAGGAGAACGACAGCTCAAGCTTCTGCTTGACGTTGTCGCAATGTATTCACGTGCGGTTGGCATGATATTTGGGTTGGACAAGTGCGCCGTTTTCCATCTAAAGAGGGGCAAAGTCAGTGACAAGAGGAGTGATCTTCATCTTGTGGATGGAAGCGTCATACATCATCTTGGCGCCAAAGAGTCATATCGATATCTTAGCTTCAATCGGTGTTCCGTAGTGGACGCTGAGGCAGTCAAGGAGACTCTTTACGGAGAGTACCGGCGGCGGCTGCGGAAAGTTCGGAAATCCGAACTTTCCGGGAAGAATAAAGTCGCCGCGTCGAGCATGTTCGCTGGCCCGGTGCTTCTCTACTCCTTTGGAGTTCTCAAATGGAATAGAGGTGAACTGAAGCAGTTGGACAGAGATACCCGCAAGCTGATGCATATCCACAGAAGTCTCCATCCACGCTCTTCGAGTTCGCGGTTATATTTTCCGCGGGAGAGTGGGGGACGAGGACTTCTCAGTTTGGAGGCTCTAGATGATCGTCTCAAATGTTTTATTTATCATATGATGACTTTCTGATTAATCCTTAGGCCTGGTCGAGGGGCTAGCCTCGTGCGGTTTAGCTTGTGATGTTATGAATGGTTTCGATACGCACTTGGAGTTCGTACATGATCATGAGCTGCTTGGGGTTCAAGCCTTCCTACATAAGGCAGCAGATACCGCAGGGACGTTCCTCGGTTTGGAATTTCGTCATGGCCGAGAGGGTCAGTTGGCTGGTGATTCATTAGCCTTCATGGCCAAATCTCGGCGTAGAGCGACCATCAAGGCGGCGGAGCAGTCCACCTTGTTCCGCCAGCACGTTGATAGGCGCATGCATGGCGTATTATACCGCCATGTGGAAGAGCAGGGTCTCTCCATCCAGCTGACATTCTCTTTTTTGAACTCAGCTGGCTTGATGTCCGAAACTGAGGGTTTCATTTGCGGCTGTCAGGATGGTGTAATAAACACCCTAGTCTATCGAAGTCGTGTTATGGGGTTGCGAGTTCCAGACATTCGATGTCGGGCTTGCAAGCAGTCCCCGGAAACTCTGATGCATCTTTTATCGGCTTGCCCGACATATGCCATCACAAATTATATCCATCGACATAATGCGGCTTTGAGAATGCTGTATTTCCATTTGCGGCACTCTTATGGAATAGACAGAACACCACTGCTGCCGTATGTTCCAGGAGATATTGAGTCCATTGTCGTGAACGAGAGGTGTAAGATTTACTGGAACTTCTCGCTCGCGACTATCAGGCCAATCGTTGCGACGAAACCTGTCATCGTCCTCTTTGATTTTGATGAAAAAATCATTTATGTCATTGAGTTGTCAGCTCCGGCTGAGAGCAACATCACAGTTAAAGAAGAGGAAAACCGCTCAAATACCAATCACTCCTGTTTGAGCTACCTCAAATAAAGAGAGGATTTAAAGTGAAGTTGGTTGTCCTTATCATTGGATCTTTTGGGAGAATGAAGGAGTCATTCATATCTGCGCTCAAAACCATCCCGGCCTGTAGGTGTCAAGCCTTCAGTTTGGCTGGCGAGATGCAGAAGGCAGTCATCCTCGGGTCTCTCCGTCTACATAGGCAACATGATTCTGGATTGCAATAGAGCTCACCCTCTGGTTAGAGGGGGCACTATTGCAGAGCGATAAGGAAGGGTTTGCATCGCTTAGCTTGCTGGGCGGTCTTCGAGGTGAAGTCGGAACCATCGAGGATCATTCAGCGATCTCATTTACGAGTAAAAAAAAAATAATAATAATACAAAATGCCGGAAACTCCGGTCCACCCTACTCGATACAATCCAAAAGAATTAGGAAGCAAAGATATCTCTTGAATTGCTCTCCGGAGAAACACCGAAGAGGCTCAATTGTTCATTTATTAATTCCCCAAGGACAAATGTACGGTGAGCAAGTCCGTAGACACTGCCTGGGCTTCCACAACGCCTCTTACCGGCGATACTAGCCGAGATATGTCCTCTCTCTCCGTTGCGCCTCCGGAAAACAAGGATACAAAGAAAACGAAAATAAAATAATAAACACAACTAATAATATCGCAGAATATACCGTTAATGCCAATCGATTTGTCCCAATATTATCGGTAGCTAAGACGCTCGTAATGCTTACAATAAATTATTATTATTCACTCCGGCAAGCACCGACTCGACGGCCACGCTGTTTTATCAAGATGGCGTCGATAGCCTCCATTCGCAATGAGATTCCTCCTGCCAGAGAAGTTGATAGGAGCTTCAATGAGCCCCAAAATGCTCTCGTACTCACTAATGACCCCATCGCACCAATGACAATATTTAATATGTGCACACTCACTCTAATCACTCGTCCTAACTCAATATTACGTCTCGGCTCTGTCCTTCACCACGTGTTCGCCCGATGAATAGAATATTTGCATGAATATTCGCTTGGATATTCGCCGCCTGTATTTCGCCTCGAAGTTGCCCTCAGTCGCCTCAAAAACCTCCGGATAAGATCCGGAGAACCTTGTTTCCACCTTCGTTGTCTAATTTGCACAAAAAGCTTCTTAATTGGACCCACACAATAGATACGAAAATTAGATAAATATAAAGCGATGCAAAGCGATTGACAGTAGAGATGGAAGTGAAAATGAAGGCGGAAATCGTCATTGCCCTCTCAATCTCATACTGTCCATTTCTCCAAACTGTCCAAATGTTTCGTGGGGACTGTCTGACTCCATTTCTCTCGGACCTTGACATTGGCCCGGAACTTAAATATTAGCCAATCCAGGTCTCATTTGCATATTTTGCCGGCCCCGTGCTGTCCGGTAGTTCCGTCTATTCTCTCAGGTGCGTATCCCCGGTGGTCAGGTGATCTGTGACGTCTTTCCGGTGTAGAGGGTTACCTTGTAGATGGGTCTCAGCAGTTACCCATACTATTGACCGTTTGCATTTGTGTGTTTGTGTGAGCTCCGGAACGTGCTGCGCCCTCGTGGGATATTCTTTTGGGTCCGCAGGAGATCTGAATTACCCCGCGGGACAATGTTATGACAGGTGTGAAGGGCGTCACTGTGTGAGATTTTTGTTTGTTGTTTTCCATGGTTTCAAGGCATGGTACCTTGTTCCACAGGCCTACATGTAGTCCTCTCCGGTGGCTGCTAACTTCCTGATGTTCCTAGTGAATCAGGACTCCTCGTTGGCATTCATCATTCCACTCATTCCTCCATTTTCTTCATTCTAACCTCACTACTCGAGAGCGGGGCATGCGAACGCATTAGCATTACCTTATTTCATTTCCCCACACGTTCAATCGAGAACACAACGAACCCACTTCGTCACACTCTAACTGTATATATTACAAATTCATCGCACCAAAGTTGGAAAACCTAAAAAAAAATCCAAAAATCTCCACCTGAGTGGGAAAACCTTAAAAATTTAAAAATCTCCACCGGAGTGGGAAAAATCAAAAAGCTCTCTCTCTCTCTCTCACTAACAATTTCTACCCACGATTTACCGGATTAAGCCGCGGGAGTTGGTTGTTCATCAGGTCGTAATGGTGTTCCTAACGAACATCCCCACATGTTCGTTACAGTTATTTTGATATTTCTATTCCATTGAGTATGGTATTGGGATCTGCTGAGGACTACGGTCGAATTATAGTGAATGCTGAACATGACCTGAATCTGACACGAGGAAATACTGATCTAAATGCAGTTATTAAGATACCAGCAAAGGGATTTGCAGCCGAAACATTAAACTCTCTCTTGATAGGATTGAGTGGATTGTTCCCTACATCAAAGTAGCCGATTCCAGAAAAATCAATTTGCTGAATTACATTTCTAAGAATGCACCTATTCTTATTAGTTTTCGAGCTGGGGAATTGTATGAGTATCCACTTCTACCAACTACGTCCAAACATGTTTGGGTGGTGAAATGCTCAACGCAATTGGAGAAACCTCGACATGTCATCTCGTGATTTCAAACTAACCGTAAAAAGCAATCAAATAAAAATGCTAGTCGTTTTGATCATTGTAATATTTGTGATATTAAGCTCTTTCTCAATTCTCAAACATATCCTTATGGTAATTGGAATCTTGATATCCCTCATAATAAATACGCACTGCTTTATGATATGTACATTAATTTTCAAAATTCTTACTACGGTAAAGTGGCTGAACCACTCTTGAACCGAGCCGATTGCCTTTCATTTCCTCCGCTCATTGTGATTGATTGTTCAAAACAGAATGAATATCTTCAATCTGGACCAGTTGATATTCGCCTCGAATTCGAATCAGCTAACCATTTTCCTGCACAAACTGCAGCTTATTGTTTGATTTCATATGATCGTACAATTGAGTATAATCCAATTAGGGGAGGAGTGAAAAAATTAATTTAAACATGTGAAATAATTATTGGTACCAATTTGTTTATTGTATAATAGAAAAAATATGAATAGAGAACAAAAACATTATATTTCATTCTGTGGTTATTTATACAAAATCATAAAAATCTTTTTTGTTTCTTGAACTTTTTCCATTGGCGTAGTTGTTGCAGCTGACGATGCCGTCTTTGTCCCTTTTTCACTCGCCTATGCTCTTCATGGGAGCATTGCTCGCTAGAAAACAGTTTATCACTGTCATTCATATCCGATGGAGTACTAGGTACTGGTTCGTTTTCTTCTTGTTTTGAATAATTCATTTTGACCCTTTCTTCAACTTCCAATTGTCTACGACGTTCAAAAAGTTTGAAGTTGCCTTGCAAATCGAGAAAATCTTGAAGAAAGTCCCACGCCGTTTGTGGTGGATAATCACAGTAATAATTGATAACAATTACATCATATTGAGAAACATAAGGTGGAATAGTAGATAACAATTCAATATCTGGGCTCAAACGGTGTTCACTTTGCGAAGCACATCAACTTTTTTTTATAATGTCCAAATGTTCTTGCAAGTCAAGAAAACCTTGCAAACAGTCCCAAGCTTTCTGTGGTGGATTTTCACCATAATGTCAAAGAATTGGCATTCATAAATATCCACACAAGTGATAATGGATTTGAGGGTCGTGAATTTATAATTTTCAAAGCCCCTTTTTCCTGGGATGAATTACCATCTAAATATAAGAATGTGAATTCTTGGCTGATTGATAACTTCCATGGGATACCTTGAGAAGTTGGTGATACACCTTACACTGATGTGAAACCAGTGATCCAGAGAATCGCAAAGAAAGCCTCCGTTATCTACGTTAAAGGATTACAGAAGGAGCAGTGGCTATAGAAAATTCTCATTTGGATGATTTAGAAGATTTGCACGGTCCCAAATTAAGTCACTTAACACGCCCAGAAAGTTCTCATGACAATCATGATCGTCACACTTTCAAATATATGTGTGCTCTTGAAAATGTCAAAGAACTAAAGAGATGGTATTTGAGAAATTATACAGCGTTTCTTGATCGATCTTTGAAAATGTTCTGTAAACATATGAGCTTCCAGCAAATGAGTGCAGAGGATATTTCATTTTTCTCGAAGAAATTCCTACTGATTTTCGGTTCTCATAATATTGAGGGGAGAAATTACTAGAAAAATTGAAGCAAGGCAAGGAAATAGCAAGCTGTCGTAAATGTCGTGAACATTATTTCAGAGCACGTCAGGAAGGACACGACGAAGTGGATTTTAATACGACATTATTGCACAAACTTGTGCCTATGAAAAGAGATTGCTTTTTTTGTAAATTGTTAACTGTTGAATAAACCTATAAAAATCAGAAATTCCAGAACTGTCTTCTTACTTTCCCGATCTTCCATCGAAATCTTGAGTTTAAGTTAACATCAGAATCTTAGTGTATCATAAAATTTACTAGAACGTTTCAAAAACGTTTAGCAAACGTTTGATCACAGGAATAATATCATACAGCATATTTGAACATTCTAAAAAAGTATATTAAACGTTTGATCAAAGGGTCAGTATCGCATAATGTACTAGAACAATCCATAAACGTATGGCAGAGGTTTAATCAAGAGAGTCATACAATTGTTTTCAAAACATTATATTCAATATTTCATTGCTCCGTGCTCCTAGTTCCGTGCTCCTAGCCCCGTGCTGCCGGCCCCAGGCTCCTGGCCCCATTCTCCTCGCCCCTCGCGCGGCCCGCTCCGAGGATTAAAAATCCCGCTCGACCCTCATGACCCTCGTAACGCTTATGACCCTTCGTCACCCTCCCAGAATTATCCCCCCTCCTCGGACCACGTGATCCTCATGACCCTTGTCAGCCGGTTCAGATCTCGTGACTCATTCCTCAAGGTCACGGGTGGTCCAGAACCGGCTTTGTTATACTACTTAGGGGTTCCATTTTTCGCAATCACAAAGGTCCGACGAAATAAGGGTTAACTGAAAGAGGTGAGTAAGACAATCATAAGGGTCAAATGATCATAAATCAAGTGGAATAATTGAAAGCCTTTCCTGTTGTGTCCCACGACAGTCAAACTTCACCATGGTCGTACTCTTTGAGGGTCAAGGATCGCAAGAGTCGTGCGTAATGAGAGTCAAACGTCGTTAGGGTTATACCTCGGGAGAGTCAAATGTCGCAAGGATCATAAATGGCAAGGGTAAAACGATCGCAAGGGTCGAACAGCAAAGGTTGGTAGGACAATATCAAGGTTCAAATGACCACAAGCGTCAAACAACGAAGACAGGGAGCCCAACGCAAATAGTTGAACAAATAGGAGGGTTAACCGTACGAGTCAAGCAGCATAATCACCAGGTTCGAATGGGAGAGGAAAGGATGGAAGATAATCACAACAGCCAAGCGCTCACAAAGTTCAACTGGGAGAACCTTCTGCACTGAGAAAAAATGTGACGCGAGCCGCAAAGGTATTATCATTTTGAAATTTAGTTAACCCGTCTCGAATATTCTATACCGTCACATTCGAGACGGGCATCATTCTGTCTTTGTCCCTCACGAGATTTCTGGACGGTTCTCGGACCTTCCATAACAGAAGGTATTTAGGCTCCCCGACAAATATCTCAGGCAGTCAGTCAGCTCAGTTGAATTCAGTCCGATTTATATATTCGATGTAAACACATCTCTGCGATACATACAACGCCTTTATATTCCACAGCCAGAAGTTATTATTGTGTCTCTATACACCTAACCACAACTGATGACCCCGACGTGATCAAGTGAATAGCTTTTCGCATTTTCGTTAATAATAAATTACATTGCGTTAACGCTCGCGACTATTCTGCAAAATTCGAGTGCATTTCCATTCTGCACTTTGTGAGTTGGTTATGTGTACCTCGTACGCTCGTGTGTTGTATCGTTCACGCGCTCCGTTCGAATTTTTGTGAATTTCGGTGCATTGCTGAGCACCCAAGGACGTTGTGCTGCACCGAAAATAATTTGTGAAATTTTCCGACCAATTTTACCGGAAATCTCGTACCGCTTCGACTGATAACGACATGAAGCAACAATTTTATCCGACAGAACATGGCATCCATGCCTCGCGGCCTCCACTACTGAATAGGCTTCTATTCTAGAGCAACAAGACGTTTCGTGCTCTCGTCCAAAGGCTTGGAGAATGTCGCCGACATCCAATACCAAATATGTTTATCGACTTAACACATCACACACATCACACATCGACTTAACGACATCATGTAAAGTGCTGGGTCCATCAAATCTGCGCCGTCCACGTATCGACAACATCGCGCATGGAGACATCGTCATGCAGGCAACGGCATCGACCTTCAGGATCTTAGATTGTTCCGATAGTCTCAGGCTGTTTGACAACGGATTTTTACGGGATCGAGATCGTTTCGCTCATCCCACGATCTACCTGCTTCTCTGATTTCTAACGGTTCACATGCATCTGTCACGACACGCCGACACCGCATCGCCTACGATCAGCAAAAGCTAACGAGCGATCGTTCAACATGTTCTCCATATGTCTTCATCATCTCCATCATGCTCATCGCCATCGAATGCTGTTCATCGACCGCTACCCATGTGGAAATCTGGGTTCGTCTGTCTCTCGCCCATGAGTCAACGTATTTCGACCCGATATACCTGGCTTCGAATTCGACGGCTTCGCCATCGCCACACGTCAATGCAGAGCTCTAGTTGTATCGCTTCGCCCCAATCAGGTTCAGGCACGAACGGCACGCGCTTCTGATTCGCCATGACCAACGGCAGGCTTGTACAGCACCAACTCGGTCACAGACTACAAGGTTCGCATCATCGCTCATTTTTGCCTTCGTCTCGACACGCATTGATAACGCCACTCGGCAACGGCCTATCATCGTCTTCGACATCGACACGACTCCGACCAGACTCCGACTACGGCATCGTTTTATCTTCTTTGTGTTATCGCCAAACAATTTTAGCCATTCTCGACAATTGATATTATTTATTTCCTCTTCGTTTCGTTTTGCTTTATTTGTTTTCGTTTTCTTTTCCGCAGAAGCGAAATACTTGTGGCATGAGCCACAAAGGTATTATTATTTCGAAATTTGATTAACGCGTCTCGAATATTCTATATCGTCATATTCGAGATGGGCGTCATTCTGTCCTTGTCCCTCACGAGATTTCTGGATGGTTCTCGAACGTTCCATAACAGAAAGTATTTAAATTTGCACGCTCCCCGAGGAATATCTCAGTCAGTCAGTCAGCTCACAAGGAGACCTCACCAAGGGTCACAGACGTTGGGAAATGGCATGCGTACTGTCGTGGAGAGGGGCCTGAATGTAGCCCATTTATGCTGTTTTTATCGGCCAATGGGTTTTTTTTGCGAATAACGATTTTATGATTCAGTGTGAATATAATGAAAAAATGCATTTTTTCCATTATATAAATGGAAAAAAGTTCATCTACAATTTATTTATAATACGAGAACTATATAATGTAAGATTTGAGAATTTTTTTCATCCTTCTTTGTTGAGGAAAATTTTTCCAGAAACATCTCACAAATCCATATGATCACGATGTTCAAGGATATCATGGAAACAAAAGTGGAGTTCACAATAAGCGCATCGTAGAAAACCATAGTTGATCCAGTCTTCGGCCTCACACTTCATATACCCTTTAAAGCCGAGATAGTATTGAGCAGGTGTCGAAAATTGTTAAGGATGTTCATCGAAATAGCCAGCTCGGTACCATGCATAGTTTAAGAACTCTTGGAAACGTGGTGCTTTGCATTGGTACCAAATCATGTCCAATACGTCGAGCAGATTTGTTCGTACTTTCAACAGGAAATTATTGTGCTGCCAGCGAATTTTTCCACAAACTTTGCGCATGAAGTCTTTGAATGGTCGAGTAAAATTTATATTCACAGGCTGCAAGACAGAAGTAGAATGTTCTGGCAATTGAATTATCTTCTGATTTTTATTCTTGATTTCGAGCAGCTCAAATATTTGTTTGTACCCCTTCCAAGCATCGATAATCAATATACTGTCATTTTCCACGAAATTCAAAAAGACCTCGGCCATCCATTGTTAGGCTATTTCAGAACCCATCAACCCAGATTTGCTCCAATATAGTGTAAATTCTGATAATTTTTAACATCATGTCTGACACGTTTTGGAAGACCGCCTGGCTCGTACAAAACAACAGGAAGTTTTGGTGATAACAGACCAGCTGCATTCATTTGAATGTGCAGTGTGTAACTATGCGCTATTGCATTGACTCGTTGGACTTTACGAACAACCTTTTTTGTTCCTCTTAACGCTAACGTACGCCCTGAAGTGACTTCAAGTTGCAAGCCCATTTGGTCAGCATTCCACATCTAAGCATTAAATATTGATTATTTCTGATTGAATCATTTCTGCAACAATCACTATGCGAAAACGAAAAGAATACCTTATTCGGAACATATTCAACTATTTCCGGTAATTTTTCACACTTAAAAGATTCCACAATTCTCTGCAATTTGTCTTCCTCGTCGCTTGGTTTCGGAACGCATATTTTATCGATATGACGATCGACCAAGTTGTACGATTTTTTAAAATAATGAAGCCAACCATCGCTTGCCTGTTCGTACATCGGAAACAATTAAATATTATCTCATTTTTAAGCAGCAAAAAATTCAGGCCTATCGTATCTTCAATTACTTTGAATTCATGAAGACCTTTTTCAGCGGCTTTTATCATGGCGATTTGTTGAACATCTGCATCATGTATAACAACACCTTCGGTTAATAAGGAGTAGACTTCCTGTCAAATCTCTTTCTTCAAACATCAATATGTAAGACGATTGCTCACATTACTACGTCTAACATAACGTCTCATTCTATTCATATAAAAATAAGATGAATACAGGGTTCATAAAATTGACGAAATATATAGAATATATACCTTGAGAGTTGTTTTCGGGCTGGGTAACCTTCTTCAATTAATTTATCATTTTTATAGATTGATGACATCGACCATTTTTTAAAATCTCGTTTTTTTATAATCTCAAACATTTTATCGATATCATATTCAATTGTATTGCGAATATTTCTTTCATCAGCACTGTCACATTCTAAATCGTTCTCTTCTCCTATCAGTTCTCCGTCCGAATCATATCCGAGCCCTACATATTGGCTCATTTCTACTCTATCTATTTCTTTACGTAATAAACCTACGAATAAGATACATGCATGGATTCTTTGTTGCGTTTTGAATATATGCCTGTGAAACATGAAAGATACCTACTTTCTACTTTGCCATAGACTCTTGAGTCGACATCATTTTCCGTCGACATTCGCAATTCCTTTCACTTATCTAACAACATTGAAATGTTATTTTCGTCTGTTGAAATGGTTGAAGATCTTCCAGATGTTCCTGGTGAATCCACTTTAACCCTCTTTTATTCACTTTTTGGAATGACATAGTTGCAATAAAACTCGACTTTAACCTATATGGGCACTGAACAGTGAATATGGAATGTAGCTGTGGGTAAAAGCGATTGCCTTGAATCACTGCGAAACCGACAACGGGAATGTTTGTTCACGACGCATTGTTAGAAAAGTGTTTTTTGCTCCAGAAGAAATTTTTTCCATTATGATCATGCAGAAAATGCAATTTTTTATTATATTGACCCAAAATCAAAACATCATTATTTGAAAAAAAAACCATTGGCCGATAAAAAACGCACAACTGGGCTACATTCAGGCCCCTCTTCACGACAGTACACATGCCACTTCCCAACGCCTGTGACCCTTGGTGAGCAGTTGAATTCAGTCCGATTTATATATTCGATGTAAACACATCTCTGTGATAAATACAACGCCTTTATATTCCACAACCACGAGTTATTATTGTGTCTCTATATACCTAACCGCCATAAAAAAATATAATTCTGACAATCAAATTTGTTTCAAACAATAATTTTTAGGGAAATTTTGATTGGAAATTTTGGGAATTTGTTTATCTGAAACAAATTTGATTGACATAATTATAGTTTTTCCTCATTGTGATTATCTTAGTTGAGTGATTCATGATTGTCCTGCCTGTTCTTCGGTTGACCTTCGTGATCGTTTGAATCTTGAGACTGTTTTGCCCGCCTTCGTTGTTTGGCATTGTGGCCGTTTGAACCTCGAGATTGTTTTACCGGCCTCTATTGGTTGGCCCTTGCGATCGTTTCAACCGTTTCAGTTATGATCCTTGCGAGGTATGACCCTAGTGACGTTTGACCCTCGTGATACATGACTCTTGTGAGGTAGGATTCTTTCGAAGCTCGGCTCTCAAAAAGTATGACAATGGTGACGTTTGACGCTCGTAAGATACAACGGGAGAGACTTTCAATTATTTCACTCAATTTATGATCATTCGACCCATGTGATGATTTTGTCCACCTCTTTCAGTTAATCCTCATTATCGTTGGACCTTTGTGATTGTGAAAAATTAGACCCCTAACCAGGGATCGGCATTAATATTATTCCCAGTAATATTTCCAAAGTTCATTACCGATCATTTAATTAATAAGTAATGGCGAGGGATCATTATTGCATTGATTTAGTAATGGGTAATGAAAATTGAAAATTCTCTCATTAGAATATTGATGGATAATATTATTTGAAAAGTATCCATTTAAAAACCAATAAGTAATGATGAACACAAATTTCCTCATTAGTTTTTTGATAAGTTATTTTCTTTCAAAAATTTCATATTCCTTCATCAATGAGTAATGGGGATCGCCAATTTTGCCATTCTTTTATTAACGGATAATGTAATGAGGAAAATTCTCCATTAGTGAAGTAATGAATAATATAACGCATTGTGTTTCTCATTACCCTAGTGGAAAAACCTAAGGCAGAGGCGTAACATGCCTGATCAGAATTTCGGATCGGACTTGATCAGTTTCTGATCGAGACATGAACAGAATTTCCACTCGCGTATGAGTCAATTTGAGAGTGAAATTCGTAAGTGTCCTGGTAGCTCAGATGGTAAGAGCATCAGTTCTCGTTGAGTTACCGCTAGGTACAGACGTATTGCTAGGCTCTTGCCGATTGCCCCCGTCTTTCTCATCGAAAATTATCTCAATACATCAGTTAAAAACGTTATTTTATGTTAAACAAAGAGTTATACTAAGATTTAACCCTTTATATTGACTCGTAAATAACAAATACGAATCATTAATAAACAAAATAGATAATAACCTCTCTTTGAGGTTAGTTGGGCTCCCGCCCAACAAACCAGAATTTGACGCTCCCGAAATGGAAACCCATCTAAATTCTCCGGAATTAATCCTGAATGCAACACACTACCCAACTTCATTGGAAAACATGATTAATGAGGAGAGCATCTCAAGTACAGAAGACTCAATCATATCAGTAAATAATCTAGTATCGGCTGCCAAGCGCGGCCCTACAGATGCATCAGATATTGAAGAGCTTCAGCGTAAGATTCTCTCATCATCATCAAGCAAGAAACGAACTCATCCAAATTTGACTAATAATCTTACAAAAAAGAATAAAACTGAAGGTCCATCTGAGACGGATCCTCAGTCTCTTATCATCATGGAGATAGAGGTGTTGGTACCTCCAACGATTGAAGAACTCTCTAAACAGATGCTCCTGCTCAAACAAGCTTTTGAAGAGCTAAAAGAAGAGAACACCCAACAAAATAAATTAATTACTGGACTTGAAGATCAAAATGAAGCCCAGCAGAGAATAATTCATGCCTTAAAAAACAAACTAAGCGAAAAAGAAAAAGCTAACACCTCAAAGGAGGTTAAGGACAGTGACAAACTGCAAAAGTCGCCTCCTTCAACCTTGGAAAGCAGCAGAGGATCATCTAATGATGTCAACCTAATGGATCATGATGATGATTCAATCGACTACAACCCGGGATCCAGAGACAACATTGTCATCACCGAACAGGAGAGAAATAAGGGAGGCCCTAATCGCATCAACAACAAGGAGTCTAATCAACAATTTCTTGTGAATGCCTCGTCAAGTCAGCAAGCTGAGTCTCAGCAAATGGAAGGAGAAAAGTACATCAGTGATCACTCGCAACCTATTGATATTCAACAACAACATAAAAAGTCTGGTCAACCACCCCCAATAAGAGTAATTGGTCATTCAGCTCAGGAATCGATAAACGCCATTAAAAATTGTGTAGACTTAATTTTGGAAGGTTCTTTTTCCACCAAAAACTTGGGGAAAAACCAACATATTATTTACGTGGAGAATTCTGGTAACCACAAGAAAATCTTAGAGTCACTTAAAGCAAAAGGTATTCATAATTTTACTTTTACACACAAATCAGAAAGATTACACATGTACCTTTTGAAAGGTATTGATGGAGATTATAACGATGATGATGTTCTGGCGGAGCTCTCTGATATAAAGGAAGAGGACCTGTCCTTCATTAAAGTTACAAGATTTAACACTAAAAACTCTATTGCAAATAATACAGTTTTGCCAATTTTCCTAGTATATCTGTCCGCAGACAGCAAAGTAATCAAACTTAACAAAATCAACAGAATTCTCCACCAAAAAGTAATCTGGGAAAAACTAGTGAATAAGGATTTATTACAATATTTCAACTGCCAGAGAATAGGTCATTCGTCTACTAACTGCAGTCTTCCTTCTCGATGCGTCAAGTGTGCTGGAGACCATGCTCCTGGTCGGTGTGCAATAGAGAACTCACAAACTAATCCCCTAGAGGAAAATAATAACAAAGAGAATTTAAAATGTGCCTTATGCAATGAGAGTGGCCACCCAGCATCTTACAGAGGTTGTCCCAAAGCTAAAGAATTATATGAAAAACTAAAAACCAAAAAGAAAATATGTAATACCTCTAGAGATAACAGAATACTAAAAATTTCCAAAGATGTTTCACCAGATATTCCTATCAGTCAAATGGTGAAACAAAACCTTAAAAATAGTAATAATATTAATGTTCAAGAGGAACCAAGAAGTCTGACAAACTTTCATAACTTCAGTCCCAGTCACACCAATCAAAACTCAGACTCAACTGTCCTCAAAGCAATCAGTGATCAATTAAAATCAATGAATGCTGCTATATCATTAAATTCTCAGAGGATTGACCTTATCCTCAGCTTACTCTTTCCAGAGCCTCCCAATAGATCAAATTAACAATGGATAACATGGCCCCACTTAAGTTCTTAAATAATATTGATGCATTATCCATTATTGCCTTGAACGTTAACTCAATAGTTTCAAATGTTAAACGAGCCAGCCTGTTCCAACTTCTGCGTAAACACTGCCCTGACATCCTACTGCTAGGAGAAACTAAATTAAACGCAAGATATAATATTAGCTATAAAGGCTACACTTGTCTCAGAAATGACAGACCTCAATCATCGAAAGGAGGAGGTTCTGCTCTACTGATTAAGGAGAATATCAAACATGTCAGAATTTATCCTAAATGTCTTGCCCAAGCTGTTTGTCTAGAAACAACTTGCATTAAAATCAATTTACCTGATAATTATAATCTATACGTAATTGCTGGATACTCCGCCGGTAACTGCAAAAAAGAATTTATGCCTGAACTAGAAAATTTATTGTATGAACTAAAACGTGATGATCAGAACAATTATTATATATTAGCGAGGGACATAAACTGCAGACACCCCGATTGGGGGAACTCAGGTCTCAACCCTAGAGGTAAAAAATTTCAGAACTGGCTTACGAATAACGACATCAAATTCAAAATAAATCTGATTGGACCAGTTTCAGCTACTTTCCCAAGTAATAATTAATGTCTAGACATTTGCTTAATTGATAAAAGAATTAACGTAATTGATCTCATAAATAATAAATTAAAAACTTTTCCATTTGATAGTGACCATAATGGCATCAAATTCAAGATAAAAATAGAATCATTAATGACCTTCGAAGAAAATCCTCCTCAGCATAGATATAATTTCTACAATGCAGATTGGGATTCCTTTCAAAAATCAATAAACTCAAAAATTGCCGATGTAAAAATCCCCTACGACAGGAATTTAAATAATGAAGAGATAGAGGATAATCTTAAGAAACTAGAAAATATCATATTAGAAGCAATAGATGAGTCAGTCCCGCAATGTAAAAAATTTAATTCTGCAGAAAAATATTTAAATAAGAAAATCAGTAAACTCCAAAAACACAAAAGCTTCCTACTCATTGAAATTCATAAATTAAAAATCATCAACCCTGGAATGAGAAGTAGTAAATTGAAAAAATTAGAAGTACTGTTGAAAAAAATTAGAAAAAAAATAACTTATGAGTTTGATAAAGAAATGAATAATCAATGGATTGAGAAATTGAAAAGCATACATCCGTATGATCCGGTGCAATCGCTTCCAGAAGTCAATAGATTATTCAGGAAAAAAGGATCATTTCCAATAGATACACTTAAAATCCCCCCAAATAAATTAAAAATAATGGAAAATGCCAATCTCAACCCACATGAATTCAGGAATGATACTAATAACAACTTATTGATTATCAATCCAAAAGATAAACTTGATATAATCGGTTCTCACTTTGAGTTAGCTAACAATCAAAACGAACAATTGGGTAAGCCTAAACTTAAACTCTTAATTGAAAAGAAAATAGATGAACTAAAATCCGAAATAGAATCAGACAAACAGGAAAATAACTCAGTTGTTAAGTTTAATAATGATTTGAAATCTTTTAACCCAATGGGCTCCCCAATACTGAATTATTTCACTAGTACAAATGAACTGAGACATCTTTTGCTTAAAAAACTAAATAACAAAAAATCAGCCAGTTTCGATGGAATTCCGAATACAGTATTAAAGAATATTTCCGAAAATCTCATATTTTTATATGCCATAATCTTCAACAATGCATTGAATAACATGTATTTTCCTCAACAATGGAAATTAGCCAAAGTTATTGCATTACATAAAAAAGGAAAAGAGGGATCTGACCCCTCAAGTTACAGGCCAATCAGTTTATTACCAAATATCAGTAAAATTTTTGAAATTTTCATTTATAATGCAATTCTGCACCATTGCAATGAAAACGATATTCTTCCTGAACAACAATTCGGGTTCAGACATAAGCACTCGACAATTCACGCTGTCAATAAATTTACGTCTGATATATGCTGGAATATTAACAGCGAAAAATGTGTAGGGGCAGTGTTTATAGACTTGGAAAAGGCCTTCGATACAGTCTGGTTAGATGGACTATTTTTCAAACTCCTCCAAAAAGAGTTTCCACCTCACCTGATTAAATTAATTTGGAGCATGGTCCATGGTAAGAATTTCGCCGTTTCAGACGGAAAACAATGTTCTAATAAAACGTTCAAAGTCTCAAATGGTTTACAACAAGGGACAGTTAACTCCCCATTATTATTTAATATTTATACCTTTGAAAACTGACCTTGAAAAGTGACCTTTTAAAACTATTTGGTTTGAACGATGATCCTGAAAAAAAAGCTGTAGCATTCGCAGATGACTTACTGGTATACACAGCAGATATGAAGAGTACAGTGATCAATGAATCACTACAAGTATTATTTGAAAAAATTAATGATTATTACCACACCTGGAAATTAAAAATTAATACTGCGAAATGCGAAACAATCTGATTACGTCCAACGCTTGACAAAGCACATAATAATGTTAAAACTCACTGGAAATCCTTCCACCTGAAAGAGAAAAGAAATTCTGCAGTATTGGTTCCACATAAAAACGTAGTCAGATATCTAGGTGTTTTTATAGACCACCAATTAAAATATACAGACCATATTAAAATTCAGCTAGATAAAGCATAAAAAATCGTTTAAAAGCCTCAGTAAATTATTTTATAATAAACATGTAAATAGAAAAGTGAAAACTTTATGTTATCTATTACTTATAAGAACAATAATAACATATGCTTGTCCCATTTGGTTCAACATACCAGCACACTTGACGGAGAAAATTAGACTATTCGAGAGGTATTGCTTAAGAGCATGCCTTAATATGTACAGAACCCCGGAGTCAAATCGTACAAAATCGTTTAAGAATGTAATTTTATATAATAAGGCGAAGATCCCTAGGATTGACAATCACATCCTAAGATTATGTAGAAACCATATCGCTAAGGCATCTAGTATCAAACTGGAATTCAATGGCTTAATTGGAGGACTGTTTTATCCCCAGGATAAATACTTCATTAAAGCAATGTCTACAGGGTTTACTCCTCCTGAAATTTTTACTTATCTAGATGCAAATGGGTATATAGTCGATCAGAACAATATCCCACTCATTTACCATGCTTTCAGAGCAAATAATATTACAAGGGCAATTGATTATACCCCTTATTTAAACTGTGCGAATATCACTAACCATTCAAAAATTAAATTTAGTACCGATATACCTGATAGAGATAAAGACGTTAAACTTAACGAGATCAAAGCATATTGGTGGAGATTCATTGCTCCGAGTACTGAGTAACAACCATTAAGGCCTTTCTTTGTGATACGTAATATAGAGAATCTTTAATCTTTTGTACATAGCTGTATATATATTTATTTTTAGTTTTAAGTCTTGATAAGACAAGCTATGTCCGAGCCCTTTTTACTAACCATTTTTAGGCTCAACCATTATATCAATATTGTTTAAACCTGCGTTTCTTTAATAACAATGTTAATTACCAAGCTAAGTTTGTGAATTTTGAAGATGATTTAATCATCCAATATGTGATTCCTTGTACTTTGAATCCTTCTACTTATTAATGAGATGAGTTTTATGTGCGGTAAGAGCACCCGCCGCGACATTGGGAGGTCCCGGGTTCGATTCCCGGCTAGGAAGTTACTAATTTTTTCTCTCAAAAAATTAAATTTAATTAATGCCTAATGATGGAAGGCGGAGAAACCCTAGTGGAAAAACCTAAGGCAGACGCGTAATATGCCTGATCAGAATTTCGGATCGGATTTAATCATTTCCTGATCGAGACCTGAACAGAATTTCCACTCGGGTACATTGGTGACTGGTAATGGTAGAGATAATTTTCCCCATTATTTTATCAATGAGCAATTCGAGTTGGAAACATTTCGTCACTTACATTCATCTTCTTAGTGTAATAAAAAAAGGAAACAACTTACAAAATTCATAATCAAGAATTCTTCGAGAAAAAAAATGTGAGAAAATGTTTATTCAAAAATGCACGAGAGAATTGCATAACTTTGAACAGAATTAGTGCTAAAAACAAATAGAATTCCTCGATGGTATTCTTTATAGAACTCTAATAGAATCATTATACAGTTCCAAAAGAATTTCTTGGAAAAGGCGCTAAGTTTGTCGAATTTTTCATACGAGATACTGCAATTAAATTTCTTCGGATGTGGTTGGTTTCGTGTGATTGTAAATGTCGTGTACGAACTATCGATTGTAAATATCGTGTACGAACCAATCAAAACGTTCTGATGAAAAACATAGGAAGTGATCGCGACAAGTGCCCCACTCGTAAGCTCCACTTTTCACTGATAACCAGAACTGTGAATTTCAATTTCCCGCACATTGGATTGAATGCGTTACGTACTCGAGAATGTCAGTAACTGATCAATGCCTTTTGATTCTGTGTAAGCAACGATAATAGCCTATCTGTGTGCATACGTCTGTGAGAGAGATCAAAACAAAACATCAAATTCTGATTGAAATTATATTTTCTTTCCCACGGTCTTGTTACTTCTGTCTCAAAATTCCAATAATCATCCAATGATGAATTCTCCATTACAATTTTTGCTTCCGAATGGAAGGTTTGTGATCGTTGATTTTGATGATTTTCTAATTTTGCTTGGAAATTATGTAGAATATTATGAAACGTAAAGATATGATGTTTTTTGATGGATTATGCGGGATTGGGATACAATAAATATACACACAGTATGAACTAGTCAAAGATTTATTCAGTAAAGCACGTCACTCATCTCGCGTCTAGCGTCCAACACGTCTTGTACAGGAATGTGTAGCTCACACGTTACAACCGACCAGGGACGAGATCTGCGCATGTGCACGATCTCGTCCCCCCTTTCTTAGCGTACATTACTATGTCTTATACTAGGGAATAGAGATATATATATATATATGATAGGATCAGGAGCTGGTCCTCATTCAACACTCCCTCCCGACTGCTTCTGAGTCCTCCGTATGACGAGCTATCATCGAGTCTATGTACTCTTCCTTCATAAACAGACAGTAAACTACAATGAGATATTTACATTCATTATTTCGTCGACTTTACGTTTGTGTAGTTCAAATGCCAGAGGTTCTGTAAACACATCAGCTAATTGATCTCTGGAACTGATCCAGTTTATTTTGATCAAATTGAGTTTCACGCATTCTTTGATGTGATGTACCTTGACATCTATAATATGTCTCAATTTATTTCCCCCACTGACGTCTGCACTACTCGTCGCTGCCTTATTATCGCACCATAAAGTCATGGGCAACTGGGGTTGAAACATTAATTTTAGAGAATTAAAAATAGAAAACATCTCTTGACTCGCTTCGCTTATCGCAATATATTCTGCTTGGCAAGTAGATAGGGCCACATAGGACTGCTTATGAGTTTTCCAAATAATTGAATCACCAAACAGTTTAATTACAAAACCACACGTAGTCAATGATTCTTTGCAATCAGCAATGGTAGCATCTGAGTATGCTTCAATCACATTAGTTTCACCTGCATATCTCAGACCTAGAGCAGTAGTACCTCTCAAATACCTCAGTACTCTCTTCACCATCTTCCAATCCTCATCGGTTGGACTCACCTGGTGTCTGCTCAAGATATTGACCGCGTGGGAAATGTCTGGTCTAGTCCTACCCGCTAGATATAGTAAACTACCTACTACTTCTCTATATGGACAATTCATTCTCTCATCTGTCATAATATAGATCTCATCCGCAACATCCGATTTTCTCAGTTTGCGCTCATGATTAGATGCCTGTGTAGTTCACATTGGAGTTCTTTGAGGATGTAAATTTTCAAACCCGTATTTAATCAATAATTTCTGAACGTATCTTTCCTGACTCAATTATAATACTCTGTTCTCTCGATCTCCTTTTATTGAGATATTTAAAAATTCTTTTGGCTCACCTAAGAACAGTCATTTCAAATTCAGAACTCAGTGCTGATTTAACCTCATCCAGCTTAAATTTGTCATTACTCGCCATAATAATGCCATCTACATATAACAATAAGATTAAGAATTTATCCTCATGACTCCAAGTAAATAAGCAAGGCTCTAGATCAGAATTTACAAGTCCTACAACAAAGGCTACTTCAGTGAATTTCTTGTTCCATCGCTTGGGACTAATTCGAAGTCCATAGAGAGACTTCTCCAACTTATTCACTTTAGTTTCCCTTTCCAGATCAGAATGTGGAGTTCATTCAGGGATTTCCATGTAAATTTCCTCGTCAATCTCACCATTCAAAAATGCAGTTTTAACGCTCAATTGCCGTGTATCTAAATTGTATTTATTGATTATAGCAAATACTGCCCTGACCAAGTTTATTCTGGATACTGGAGCATAAGTTTCTCTTAGTTCGTGGACATTTCGATCTTTAAAACCTCGAATGACTAATCTAGCTTCATGACGTGTCTTGCCAGTCGCTTCTAACTTGCGTTTAAAGATCCATCTCGTGTCAATTATATTAGCTTTCTGACCATTTTGATTGCAGATAGGTTTGTCTACAATTTTCCATACTTTATTTTCACTCATCGAATTCAATTCCTCCTCTATAGCAGCTGTCCATTTATTCTTTTCTACGCCCTGCATGGCATCTTTGAAATTGATTGGATCTGAATTGATATCAGCAAGAAAAGCATGACATACCTCGTCAGTTGAATTGTCAAGACCTAGTTCACCCTCACCCTGTGATAAACAAGCCAAAAATAATCCAGAAGTCAGACACGCGTCGATTGGTAATGTTGTAAGGTTTGATCCCTGTGCAGTTCCACTGGTGGGTTCATCGACCTCTTTTATCTTTGACCTCGGAGTCACCTTTCTCGGCCTACCCCTTTTTCTCTTCGGTACTCCCTCCGATTTGGAGGCCTCATCAACATCGCTCGAACCCTTATCAAAACCTACAAACCAATTCTCCTTGTTTATCACTTCTTGACCTTCTGGGACATCTTTGATCTCACATCTCTTATACTTATCACCATAAACCTTTTTCTCAATAAACCTGACATGTCTACTTTCATAGAATTTACCTTCTTCTGGTTTCAGCAATATGTATTGTGTTGGAGTGTAACCAACCAGAATACCTCTCACACCTATTACTCTAAATTTAGGTCCTACTTTTCTCTGAACTTTCATGTACGCCAAATAGCCAAATCTCTTTATCTGATTAATATCAAAACTATGTTCCGGTGCAAACTCTTCTAATGGAGTTTTCATTTCATTGGATTTGTGAGGTGTTCGATTATACGCGTATACAGCGGCAGACAGAGCCAGATCCCACATGTTTTCTGGAAATTTCGCGTCAAACATATACGTATGGACCTTTTTCTGGATTGTCTGGTTTTATCTTTCTGAGATGCCATTATGTTCCGGAGTGTCAGGACTCGCCAGTTGTAATTCTGCACCTAATCTTTTCAACACCTCAACTGTATGTCCTCCGGTAAATTCTGTCCCTTGATCTAACCTAAGATAACAGATCTTCGCGTCGTAACCCAACAAGTTTCTACAACTCCTGACAAACATTTCAAAACACCGACCTGTTTCACTCTTCGCTCTCATCGGGTATATCATTGCAAATCTGGGATTATCGTCAACGAAGACTGATATAAACCTGTATCCTTTCGGATATGTGGTTGGAGATATTGGCCCCATTACGTCAGAGTGTATTACTTGCGAAATCCTTTCACTATTACTTGTGAAAGGTTCTGTTGCCCGACTTCTTATTTTGAGGAATGGCAATCTGTTAAATTTAGAAGCTAAACAAAGCTCACAATCCATTATTGACTCGTCAAAAATCACGTCTCTTAATTCTTTGTTAACCGGGAATTTTAATTAATAGCTTTGAGATATGCTATTCATGCATGACCAAACCTAGCGTGCCACAGTAAAGCTTTATGATTATTACTATGAAGTTTATCGTTATCATTCACAAACGTATCAAAAATCTCGTCACTTTCGTAAAGATTCACCTCGTCTACACTATTTAATTTTCTATCCCAAATTGAAAGATCAATGTTTGAGTGTATGAATGGATCTGAAGTTGTTTTAGGGTTTTCTATACTACTAAGATTTTTTTCTCGTCCAACTTCACATTGTTTACTCTCTATCGCCTCGGTTGATAATTCCACAATTTGCTTGCTACCCTCAATCGGAATTTTCTTATCTCTGTCTCACCTCCCACCATATTAGCTATAACTCGTCTAGTTGTATTCGTCTGGAATTATTTACTAACCTGACTATAATTATTTATTTCCAAATCTATAATCAAATATGGCTTTCTATACACACCGGAGATAAATAATTCATTAGAATCTGGGTTAAAGATGTCTATTCTTTTATGGTCAAGAGAAATTCCAAGACCCATTTCTGCGAAACGCCTTAATGACAGTAAGTTAGCTTGAAGAGCATCAGCAAATATAACCTCGTCTATCACAAATTTCTTTCCATTTAATAATTCGATTTCAACCTGACCTACTCCCTCCGTTTTCAAGTCCGCATTTTCATTTTTATTAGCACATTTAATCACATCCTTGCACATCCTGCTCGTCAATCGACTTGAATATTAGCTTCGAATTTGTTAAGTGCTCAGTAGCACCGGAATCTGCTGGAGATTTAGTGATAAACTTATTTTTCTGGATATTTACACCCACATGCATTACCTGACCTACACATGATTCATCGTTCTCTTCTATGTATTCTTCTGAACTGTTCAAATTTGACTTACCCTTCTCTTTGTTATCTGCTCCTGAGGTTTTGCTTGAGTCTTCCTTACTGGCCTTTGTATTGACTTTGGACTTAGAATACCTGTTATCTCCCCTGCCCATTTGGTTATCAAATCTACCCCTTTTGGCACTTTTTGCGTCTTTCGCATGATCTGACCTTCTCTTCAGTGACCCAATTGCACGCCCAGATCTACGAAAAACTCTTCCCCGCGAACTGTTATTTTTAGCATCTAATTTTGACTTGTATGTCTCACCTGATTTTGGACACTCGATGCTGGTATGACCATATTCCTTGCATCGATAGCAAAGTTTTCCCTTTCCTTTGCCTGAACAGAATCGACCAACATGACCAAAGCCTCCACACTCGGAACATCTCACACCTTCACCTGCAAAGTTTGCAGTTCTCAACTCACCGATGTCTGATTCATCTTGTTTCCTGATGGCTTCTTCCTGTCTCATAATAGTTTTCAATTGATCATATGTCAAGGGTGGCTTATTTTCTATTTTAGCTGAGGACTGTGACAACTGTACCATTGGCACAGACTTAATAATGGCATTATTGAACGCGTCTCTTTTCTCATTTTCAGACAAAAGGGTGGCATCAGGTGAATTTTCGTAATTACGAATAGCTTCTTCAGATTTATCGTAAAACTCACCAGCTGTACATTTAGTGATATTATATCTCATGCTTGTAATTTCCAGCCTTACAGAGACTAAGGAAATGGTGTTCTCATATTTCTTTATTTCTTTGAGTTTGTTTAACACTTCAACAGGATCTTGCATTGATACTACTTTAGAATAATAATATTTATTTATGTGATTAATTAATATATCTCTCACCTCGAATTTATGCTCGTCCAAAGTCTTTTGATCTTTTCTAAATTTTATACTACTGTCTGTAACATTTAAAAGCTTGCGAGATCTTACTTCTGATTTGAAATGATCAAAAAAATGTTCATATCGAGTATTACTATCTAATTTATAATCTCGTTTCACTGATGGCCCCCTGTCTAATAGATTGAATTTAATAGTGTCAGCAACCACATCAGCATTGCTGTCTCTGGTGCTTCCACGATTTTAATTCAGTCCTTGTGGTTCTAGATTTACTAAATGTCTTTTAACAATGTTCTGAATTTTCTCATTTAACTCCCAATCCTCTTCATTCTCATCGCCATTATTTGATAAATCTGACCCATTTCTTACCTCCTTACCCTGATCTTCATAGTCAGTCCACGTCAACATTTTCTCCAGATTTTCTTCGATGCTGGAAAGTCTGTCATCCCAATCATTTTTCACTTCTTTGATGCTATCCAGCACCCAGCGACTCGTGTTGCTTTGAATATTTATGACTTTAACGAGTGCGCTGGTTACCGAGTCCAGTTTAGTACAGGCTATTTCTAGCCTGTCCTGCACCGGAATTTCAGTTGGCGATTTATTTGGGTGATTCCTCGTTGGATCCTTTGGGTGAATTGGTGCTGAGTACTTTATGAGAACTTTTGGTTCTACATATGCTGTACTTTCAATTTGGGGTTTATTGTTACCTGTTTTGAGAGCATTAACTACTACTGACTAATCACTGTCTCCACGGCACACCTAATCTTTTCTCCACCTCCTCTTCATTTTCGTCAACCTACTCGCCCTTACCATTCTCTTCAATTTTCTCACCCCCGTCCATGCTCTCCACATCATCAGTTTTCTCACTGACCTCAGTAGTAATTGGTGGATGTTCCTCATAAACTTCAGGCATGATGGAAGGTGTGTTGGTTAGAAACTTGTCTCCATACCATTTTGTCAGTGCTATCAACTGATTCTCCGACATCATATTTCTACCTGTTAAAATTAATTTAGTTTATGATTAATTAATTATGATTTTATGAAAATTATACGATTTGCTCCGCTGCTAACAAGATGAACACAATCATTGTCAGCATTAGAGCTTTGAACACAAATTAGAAATCTACACAAAGACTAATTTATCCCCAAAAGGTCTATCAGTTTCAAACGTCGTACGGTCAAACGTGCTACCGCCAATCAACCGTATGGGACATCCTAATTCCAGATTTGATTCTGAAAACTATACATGAATATATATATTTTATAACTAATATTTTTATTTTTATTCGAATTTTTTGTGCTATTAAATTGCGGAGATATTTGCTAGGCAATATCCTCACAAGCACTCAATCCCATGCATTTCTCATCTCTTTCTCGTCTTGACTTTTTGTCAACTCACGTTGACTCACATTAACTCACGTCAATTGACGTCAACTCACGTCAACTTACGTCAACTTGTAAGACTTGATCTTGTGAGTTTTCATTAATAGAGTTTCCTCTATCACCTCGAGAATAACATTCTCTCCTCCGTGAAACTCATCGAATCCGAAGGAAGTAGTCCTTCACAATTCCTCCACAATTCCCACAAGTCGTCACCTGTGGTAATTTTAATCAAATTAATGATTACGATTCAATTTCACACTGAGGTGTAGGTTAATTCATATTTTCTTTTCCTCGTCGGGTTTGGTTGGAACACGTGCTCTCATGCATGAGCACTATTTTATGTATTACTACGCATCGCCATTCCAGTGGACTGTACTTTATGTATTATGTGTGCATCACCATCTCAGTGGGCTCTACTTTGTTAATTACTACGCGCCGCCGTTTCAGCAACGCACCCACCACGCCAACCGACCCCTCCCCCCTTACCGCTCGTCCCTCATCTAATTCCCTGTAATTATTTTCTATCTTTTCAGCTCATCAACTCTCCCAGCTCTTTTTCTCAGACATGAAAAACGGACGTACGTCATTGTTATCAATGCAATTTTTCCTAGGTTCTAATTGACTTTTATTTCGGCTTCTAAAGAAGAATTGTGTTGAACGCGTCGGTTACTCATGGTTGTCAGCCATTTTTGTATCCGGCTTCCTCGTTGTTTCCGCCGAACTCTCGTGATGATGCAATTCTTACTGCCGATCTGGAGACGCTTGTTTTTCAGATTTTTATGTAAATCACTTTACTTACTCACCATTGTCCCTTGTTTTTCTATTTTTCACGTCGTTCAGTCCTCCAGACACACCGCACGTTCCTCATGGGAATCCTAGCTAGCACTTAGTCCTTCACTCGAGTTTTTCTTTTTCACTTATTCACAGTTTATTTTATTGCGCGCTTGAAGTGTGCCCGGTGCCCATAACCTGATGGATTATGCGGGGATGGGATACAATAAATATACACACAGTATTAACTAGTTAATGATTTATGCAGTAAAGCACGTCACTCGTCTCGCGTCTAGCGTCCAACACGTCTCCTACAGGAATGTGTAACTCACACGTTACAACCGACCAGGGACGAGATCTGCGCATGCGCACGATCTCGTCCCCCCTTTCTTAGCGTACATTAATGTCTTATACTAGAGAATAGATATATATATATATATATA
>NW_021680620.1:104069-121259 GCF_001412515.2 Diachasma alloeum | reverse complement strand
ATATATATATATATATATATATATATATATATATATATATAGATATAATACGATCAGGAGCTGGAGTCCTTTTCTAACATTTTTGAAACTGTGTATATGTATGTCTGTATGTGTGTGCGGATTTTTCGAAAAATTTTCATGAATCTTTGTGGAAAATAGAATCAAGCTGAAGCTGAATGTCGGCAATTCAGTCACATAATTGGCTGCATTTGAGAGCACTTCTGGGCGCAATGTCAACCCAATCGGTAGAGTAGTTGTGAGATACAGCAATTAATCAAAATTTTTTTTTGTGATACCTGGCTCAAAAGTTCACTTTTCGAAACCGTTTAGTGTGCGTAAAGTGGTTGTTTTACTCACGACGTGCACAAAGTTCAGAATTCGCGCGTAAAGTGAATTTCAAGTGTGTAAAGCAAAGTTTTATGCACTACGTGCATAAAAACAACCACTTTACTCCCACTACGGTTCCGAACAGTGAACTCGGCAGGTATTACAAAAAATAGGATGGGTTACGCGTCTGTGCGAAAAAGTGGTTCTTTACGGACTTGTAACACAATATACTATTTAAAATTACTCATCTATTAAGCAATGAAAAATTTTTCAGCCCCCATTACCGATCAATTACGTTATGACGTTCGTGATTTTT
Organism: Diachasma alloeum; assembly: GCF_001412515.2. Classification (NCBI taxonomy): domain Eukaryota; kingdom Metazoa; phylum Arthropoda; class Insecta; order Hymenoptera; family Braconidae; genus Diachasma; species Diachasma alloeum. The sequence continues at coordinate 120,616 of NW_021680620.1, read as the reverse complement.
TAATATGAAATATGAAATTAGTATTTCATAAAATTTTACCAACAAAAATGGACGCCAGTCGATGTATTTATTTTAAGGAGAGAGCACCGACTCCTCTCCAATGATCTTCAACTAATAATATGATTTATCAAAATTATAACTAACTCAGAAAGCTACAAAATCCTTATCTCAAGGAGAAGGAGGGACGATACCTCCTCTGTGGGTTTCTCCTCCACTTTCACACCACAATGACAAACACAAAGTTATGAAAAATGATGAAAAAGAAATATAATTTCGTTCTAAATGTTACATGAATAATTCGTATTTTGCAGAGAAGTATCGTGGAGGTTTAATTCCCGCAAATATCGATAAAAATACTATACAAACTAGAGATTGTAATATGGTTCTAACAAAATTTGCTTCTCAGCAAGAAAATCTCCTGAAAGGATACTAATAATTCTACTTAAAGTGAAATTAAATCCTAATGCTTCAACATTTACATTCGAAATATCTTAAGGTCTCTCACAAAACATCAGAATTATCTGGAAAACTGAGACGAGAGTCGTCATCAACTCCCAAAACTCAAAGTGACGCCAACTAATGGCGGAACGAGCCAGAATAATGGACTCGCCCAATGACGCTAACACAAACAAAATCCACCCAAATTTGAATTTTCTTCAATTTTAACTCAATTTCGTGCTTTGCCCACCTGCCTATTGGAGATTTCACCTTCCTCCAGAATGAAGCGCAGCTCCGAGGACCAATATACAGAAAATTTACTTCAAAATACTCGAAAATTATGCTAAATTAGCAGACGCAACTGCACACTAGGCCAGCCAGGAGTCAACTCTGCCCAAGTGGATGCTGGGTCGCTTGGAATACCTGCTTGGGCGATTTCATGGGGGAATTTCCCCCTTTCATTGAGAGACAACTATTTTGATTGGATGTTGAAGTATTATAATAGTCGAAATTTCTAACAAAGAATATGAGTGGCTTAAAATTTTAGGAGCTTCTATCACAATTCGCAGAATACGAAAATTCTCTATATATCGATTTCTAACCGAAATTCTGCAAAAAATTTCTCGATGAACAAAAATATTTATATTGTGAGTTGATGTCTAGGAGTCTTCTGATGACTCCTGGTGGTGTTGGATGGTCGAAATGAAGCGGTTATCCTCTTTCAGGTGTTCCTCATGGCCCGGATACCCGGGACCTTTGTCATCCAGCGTTGGAGGCATTGGATCCTCAGTTGAAGACACCTGGTGTTACCATTAGAAATGGCTGTGCACGGTAGAGGGACGCCATCACCCCATCCTCTCTCATGTGGGACTGGACGGATTGGTCTAGGTATTCTCTGGCCTCAAGAGATTTTTCTCAAGGCCTCCTCTTCTTTCTCGAATCCGTTGACCAGGAGTTGTACCCGACGAAGACGACAAAAGGAAAATCATTATGATCGAGAAGGATTTTTATAATTTTCTTTCCCGATTCCTCGGATAGAGAGTAGCCCTGGTGTCTCAAGAATTTCATTTTACACAAATATTCAAATGTAATAAAAAAAAATCAATAATAATATTTTACAGCCTTGGCGACCCACGTCGTCACAACGTAATGAAAATTTTCCCACGTCTTATTACTTATTAATCAAGTAACGGGAATGTTTCTATCCCCCATTAATTATTGGAAAAATAATAAAACTTGCGCTACACTTTATAACTTATTAATAAAGTAATGACCATTTTTTTACCCCTCATTACTCATTGAAAAAAAAATGAGACTTTTTGTCTATCATTACTGAATACTTATTGAGAAAATATTGTCTTTCCTAGAATTAGTGATCGAATAATGAAATAATTAGGAAAATTTATTATTAGCTAATGACTAAGCAACGAAAAATGAATATTCCTCCATTACCCATTAAGAAACTGATACGAATTTTATTCCTATTATTAGCAACGCTTAAAGTAATGAACTAATATCAATATAATATTGATATTTGTCCGATCCCTGCCCCTAACAGTCATTTTCCTAATTTATGATCGAAAAATTTGAGTTTCCATGAAGAGAAAAATTTTCCCTCATTTCCATGTGAATTTCCCATTTCGAAATACTCTGAAAAAGTTATGTATTATCATCATCATCCATTGAGGAGAAAAAAGATATTCATTTGTCATCTGGCCCCTGTGTAACAGCGGAATTTAAATAATAAAAAACTTAAAAAATGGCTTATTACTTATCTTCGTAGTACTGTCGTATTTTTATTCGGAAAATACATGAAAAACGAAGGAAATATGTTTTTATTCGTCAAAATCCGTCAATTAGTTTGCAAGATATGATTTTTCAAATATTTGAACTTTTGTCATATGTCATAGACAAACTATTGATGTTGAAAGAGCAAAAATTTTGAGAAAGTCTGTACTTATATAGTACGTGACAGTGAGAATACCAATCCATGATTCTGAGAACCAAAAAAATTCAGGGTGGTTGAGTTGACATGGAATGTCCCATATTGTGTTACTAATGCGTGAAGTTCCACTTTTTCATTGGCATGTGTAACACATTCTATTTTTTGGAGTACTTGCCAAGGTCACTGTTCTGAACGGTAGTGAGGGTAAATGGTTGTGTTTGTGCACGCTCGTGCACTTTACGCACGCCATACGGAAAACAACCGCTTTACGCGTACTAAATCGTTTCAGAAAGTGCACTTTTGAGGCAGGTATCACAAAAAATTAGTAACCTAGTCAGAAGATCCCTTCATGCGTAGACAATTATATATTTTGATTACGATGAATTTTCTTCCGCGTTCATGAAAGGACAATATCAGAAATAATTTACGACGGGTTGTAATCCGCCACCGGTATAGCAGAACAATGACATAGTGCTGAAACACTGCGTTTTTTTCGGAAAAATAGGAAAAAAAATCTAAATCGAAATCGAATCGGAATCGATCTTTTTGTTCAGTTTTCCACCGAATTCGGTTCCCACACCCAGACTCACACACATGCATACACGCACACTTGCCTCGCTCGCAGGCACGCATGGCCTACGCAAAGCTGATCTGATCCCTCACCTCAGATAACCATTGGCTTTTCACCTCTGACACCTGAGGCGCCACTTGATGGATAGGTATCGTGTGAACGCCCCCATTGAAATTGAGGCACGTTTGGACCTTCGATGATTGACACCTGCCACCTTGCGGTCCTTTAATTGCTCTCATTTGCATAGTGCCTTCGGGAGTTTACAAGTGCTCTTGTTTTCGCTTAGCTATTAATTGACGTTCGCTCATTTTATTGCTCATCTCTTTTCTGTTATTCTGTAACATATTGTGTTAACTTAATTGATCAGCTCAGTAACAATAGTTGTGACGAATTTCAGTGACATTAATGAATAAATTGACTTGTGTTTAACCGACTCGATGCGTAGTGATTTCTCGACTTGTCCATCACTCCTGAGAATCCGTTCATGTTTCGTCCATCACTTCATAATTCCATCAGATCCAAATTCGGCAACGAACATTTTGGAACTTCGAGCCGCATCTGTGGAATATTTTTTGTTTTTTGGGGTTTTTTTATAGTTTTTCCGGGAGTGATAAACGGAGAGTGTTTGGACAGTGGTGTTCATCTCACGGCGACCTGAAAACTTTGAATTAATCAGCTCAAGGTGTGCTCATCGAGTTTGCCTGATACGGCATCAGAGATTTGTAGCAGCGATAGATAGGAAATTCAAATTGATCAGCGCACTTAAAGGGACGTGAATACTATTTTCTCTCTCTCTTTTCATTGAATTTCCAATTTTCTGTTTCGACAGAACCTGGACCTGCGCATCGGCTTATTGTTTTTAGATTTTTCGGATTTATTTTTCGGAAAAAATAGCCTTTTTTGGACCATCGTTTTTCCTGAACCATCGGATCTGCGCCTTCCAGTCTCCAGTTATTTTGAGCGGCTCTTTTGCGGACAACCCAAGTTAATTATTTTATGAGTTTTTGAGTTTTTTTCCTGGATTTCGCTTTGTTGGTTTCGACCTTCGCTGTCCCTAAATTGACATCTCTCGCGGAAATTTTATGGTGGTTGTTAATCTGCAGACATCGCATGCGATCTTCGTTGAAGAAACTCTCTTGGATACGACGAAGGCCGATGCATCACAGCTCGGGATTTCCGCGCCCGAGTGAATGCTTGAACTGATCAAGTCATATTGTGAGAAATTTGAAACTGCTCACGAGAAGCTCATCGCGAGTAGTGCTAAATTGGAAGGTCTCTTGGACATTCCTTATTTCAAGATGCAAGTGTTTGATAACACACTTGCAAACTTTCACTCCGCTAAGGTTGCACTCGCTCAACTGATGGAGTTAAAAGGATCTCCTAACTTAAACCAATCCAGGAGGGGATCTCAGCCCGGCGCTAACTCGTCTTATACAACTCGCAGAGCGTTACCGAAAATCGAGCTGCGTAAGTTTTCTGGGATTTGTAGAGAGTGGAGATCATGGCGTGATTTGTTCCACTCTTTAGTCGGTAATAACCCTCAAATTCCGGGAGTTGAGCGCATGCATTATCTCCGTATTTGTCTCTCTGGTGAGCCTCTCAAGCTGATCTCGAATTTGCCCGTCTTTGAAGAATCTTTCGCAATCGCTTGGAAAATTTTAACCGATCGCTATGAGAACAAGCGATTGTTAATTGCCCTTCACCTTGATCAGCTCTTGCACTCGACTCCGATGTCAACTCACAGTGCTGAGGAGCTTAATCTTTTAACCACCTCAGTCTCTGAAGCGCTGAGTGTTCTCCAGGCTCTGGATCAACCCACCGAGCAGTGGGGTCCAGTGGTTGTTCATGTTCTAACTTGTCGCCTGTTTATCAAGCTTCGTGAGGCGTGGGAGAACAAAATCGGTGCAGCAACGGAGTTTCCTACTCTCGATCAACTGACAGAGTTTCTCCAAGGTTGATCCAGGGCGATGGAAACTGTGGAAGTTGGGTCTGGCTCTCACAACTCTTCTAGCTCAACGAAGTCATCTCAGTCCAGCGAAGAATCTCATCCCGTGTCCAAGGTCAGCGCTAAGATCAATGCGATGATTTTCAGTCGACTAGCTTAAAAGTCGTACCAGCTTAACAGATGTATTTAAGTGACATTAGTAAATAAATTGACTTGTCTTTGATCGACTCGATACATGGTAATTTCTCGACCCGCCCATCACTCCTGAGAATCCGTTCATATCTCGTCCATCGCTTCGTAATTCCGTTAGATCCAGATCCGGCAACGAACACTTTTAACAAAAACAGATTAAAAAATCACTCCTTCCTTACATTTCCTGTAATTACATATCTTTTTTTTCAATATATTTATATTCCTAATCAAATGTAAATATACATGATTTATTCAATTGAAAGACATGAAGATGAAAGAGAACGAAAAATGTAATTAATATGCTGATCAAAATGACAGTTCGTTACTTTTTTCACCGATAACAACCCAGAGAAAGGGGTGTATGCATTTAACCAGAGCTAACCTAGTTTTCCAACAAAGTGGCCTGGACACAACTAAACGGAAAATTAGTTTAGAAAATCAATTTTCAGGGTGAGAATGAAGGAAAAGTTTTAACAATTGCACGACGAATTCCGTTCTTGATAAATGACGTCATTGTTGTGAAGTAAGGTTGCTACAATTTGCCTATTTCTACCATGGACTTAGCCCAGAGTAGTGCTGAAGTAACTTATCGATCACAACACAGCAGTAAAACCTACTATTATTGTTGGAAACATAGCCCTAAATATCCTTCACATGTAGAAAATACTTTATCGAGCATCATCTAACTTCAAGTCTAGTTCACCTCAAGTTCTCGGTGAAAATAAATCATATGTAAACTATGCTTAAAAATAATAGAAAATAGCGATCGATGAGGTAGCAAATTAATTTTGAATGTCCTAGCAACGAATGAATCCACTTGCGTAATTAAGGGACGCAGTTGCGTCTCGTCCTAGCAATGAATGAATCCACTTGCCTAATTAAGGGACGCAGTGCTTCAAGTGTTACTTCAATCGACCATCAGCTTAAGGTCCGTTTACAAAGCGGACCTTTAGGGGAAAAGGAACATGAACAAACCGGCCCTCGGTACAGTACTGCCAAATACGCGAGTCAACTTCCCCCTTTACCACCCAAATATCTTTACTTTTTTTTTTTTTGCATTATTTATCTCATCTCAGCACATTTTAGATTTCATAAATGGTTTCATCTATCGTTCGAGTCGGTATTGTAATTTTTTCAAATTTTATAAACAATAGTTGACTGAGAAAATCATTTTTTCATGAATCAGGTGTTGGGATTTATTTAGATTCATTTTTCTAAGCTTTCTAAGTGAAGATTATAATGAGAAAATTGCTACGACTACTACTGATTTCGGAGGAGTGTAGGGAGTTGGCTGTGTTAGATGACGTCACGCCGATATTCAAAAGTGATTGGTAGATTATACACGCGCCCTTTACCTATGCTTGAATACCCGTGACTACAATACTATCCAAATGGAGTGAAGTGGAACTCTTGTTATGATTTTTAATTTTTGATTTCTCGCTTGATATCCCCAAGTCGAAATATGGGACCTCTTTCAGTCCTCTCCAGTATTCCCGACAGAGATATCTGAAAGAGGCCTGTACCCTCATTCGATTCTATAGGGTCTCGATCCTCTTTTAATTCTCGAAACGTGCAATTATTTCCCGATTCAGCACTGAAGAGAATGAAAAGAGTACTAACATTATTCGCGCCGATCCTCTTTTACATCTCTCTTAGGCGCTCCACATACTTTCTGTCTGACTCGGTAATTCTCTCCATCTTTTTCTTCCGAAGCATTTATTGGTATCACGAAAAATCAGAGAAATAAAACAAATAACAATTATTTCATCATTTTTATCATTGAGTATTTCTTCTTTGCCCTATCCTAATGTACAGGGTGACAAATGGGAGTAGGTGAAAACTTTTCCCCTATATTTCCTTCTCCACTTTGTCACCAGGGATCGGACTGTTCCTTATATATAAAGGAAAGCATAATGGCTGCCGAATGAAAACTCGAATTGAAGAATGTCGAATCGACTGACCGAAAGTCGAAGTCGAACGGACGTGTTCGATCATGAACGTATGAAACAGAAATAGAGTGTCGTTTGAATAAATTGCTACATGATGTTATTTTCAGAGTCATTGCGGCGGATGAAAGACGCATTCTCATGAGAACTTTCATGCGAACGAGCAATTCGGCCGCGACCGTGCTATTTATGAAAGCGCGCTAGAATTACAAATCGGATTTCAAACCTCGAATAAGAAACGAACACCGTGTATGCATTAAATACATCAGTGCATATTTTCTATAATACACGCATTTGTTTATAATTAGTGGAATGGGAAATGATTTTTTGGTGATAAAAGTTCAGAGCTGAGAAGATTAAATTGTAGATGATTAATGAACTTGAATGTCGAGAATGGATTTAAAAAAATAGAAAATCTAAATATATTCTATTTTAAATTTTTCATTCGATTTTGGTTATTCGATGGTTTATTCAATGAAATCAATACTTATATCACAAAATTAAATAATATTGATTTTTTTGCCATGGAATTAATTTTTGGTGAAATTCTGAAAACGGAAGAATTCGTTATAATTCAGAAATAGCACATTACATGCCCGAGNTTCCTTATATATAAAGGAAAGCATAATGGCTGCCGAATGAAAACTCGAATTGAAGAATGTCGAATCGACTGACCGAAAGTCGAAGTCGAACGGACGTGTTCGATCATGAACGTATGAAACAGAAATAGAGTGTCGTTTGAATAAATTGCTACATGATGTTATTTTCAGAGTCATTGCGGCGGATGAAAGACGCATTCTCATGAGAACTTTCATGCGAACGAGCAATTCGGCCGCGACCGTGCTATTTATGAAAGCGCGCTAGAATTACAAATCGGATTTCTAACCTCGAATAAGAAACGAACACCGTGTATACATTAAATACATCAGTGCATATTTTCTATAATACACGCATTTGTTTATAATTAGTGGAATGGGAAATGATTTTTTGGTGATAAAAGTTCAGAGCTGAGAAGATTAAATTGTAGATGATTAATGAACTTGAATGTCGAGAATGGATTTAAAAAAATAGAAAATCTAAATATATTCTATTTTAAATTTTTCATTCGATTTTGGTTATTCGATGGTTTATTCAATGAAATCAATACTTATATCACAAAATTAAATAATATTGATTTTTTTGCCATGGAATTAATTTTTGGTGAAATTCTGAAAACGGAAGAATTCGTTATAATTCAGAAATAGCACATTACATGCCCGAGCCTTGGAAAACAGATCACCGTCCTCCACGTGCAAGATTGCCTTCCGAGTTGAAGGCGAGGATGGGGTTTTTCAGATCCCGTTACACGAAAAAAATTATTCTTTGAGTGAAACATTGGTTGCTATTGGATTATTTATATAAAAAACGGTTGTGGTCTCCGAAAATTGTGATTTACCAATCATTTCATTAGGGTATTTCAGAAAGTCGACTTTATTTTTTCCTAGCAATTATACTGTTGACAACAATTGAAATTCATGGATCTCAGTGGTAATTTTTAGGAGCAAGACGTTTAATTTAATTTGAGAGAGGAAAGTCATGAAATTTAAAAATTCACTGAAAAGTTAATGGAATTCAACATTTCTTAACAGTACGAAAATTAAAAGTTGGTTGAATTTTCATTTAAAATATGAATATTCTGGGCCCAATTACTTACTCTGTATTTTCGATTGATAAACCAATTATAATTGTTCTAATCATTTAGGTCGGGGGCAATAGAATGATTCAACTTTCTTAATGTTGCGTTTAGTAAGGTTTTCTCCAAAGTTGATTAGAATCAATAACTAGAATTATGAGTTTATATATGACATTTTTTACATGAAGTGCAGAAGAATCTGAATGCACTACAGTGCAAGTGATGATAGATTTTTTCACGTTGAACAAAGAATAATAATAATATAGGAATACAAAAATTCAGTTATGAATGAACAGCTGTGACTCAATATTCCATAACAGTAGAGAACAGGAATGATTATATTTTCATAATATCTGACACATTAACGTGAATTTCAGATTCACAAAAAAGAATCGAGCAGAAGTCAAATTGTCATTTTACGTTTTAATTTCCAATTTGGTGCTGAAAACATGAGGTGACAATATTCTAAATGGGGAATTATGTTGATGATATGAACAATAGATTAATTGAATTACCGAGTGAACTATGTTCGGTTTTCCACCGAATTCTTTTCCACACACACACACACTCACGCGCACTCGCTCCTCTCGCATGCTTGGATAGCTTATCTCACTGACCTGCGCAACCGATAGAACTGACCAGTGGCCTCTCACCTCCGACACCTGAGGCGCCACTTGATGGACAGGTGTCCAGCGAACGCCCCCATTTAAATTGGGGCACGTTAGGACTTTTGAATTCCGCTATCTGCCACCTCGTGGCCTATTAATTGTTCTCATTTGCATAACGGCCGTCGACGAGTGCACGCGCTTTTTCCTCCTTTCTTTTGCTTCACGCATTTTTTGTTGCTCTGCTCCTTTATTAATTGCTCATTGCTTTTAAACTGTTAAAATGATCCGCGCATAACTATTGTTCGTCTCATTGTGTTAATAGTGTAAATAATTGACTTCTTTATAATTATATTGACTATTGTGACCAACGTGCACGTGTAGTGATTTCTGGACCCTCTCACGCTCCCGTAAAAATCCATTCGCATCTCATTCATCACTCGCTCATTCCACAGATCTCAGACCCGGCATCGAACAAACTGATTGAAAAATTGTATCATGGTGTTGGCAAGCACTTTTACCAGAGTATCACCAAACATTGAATTTCGACAATTTACTCTTCGAATTATGTTCAAGCAGAACTTGGATTGTAATTATGATGGAAATCTTATTCAGTGAGCAGAGGAATTAGCATATGCGCAGGTTATTCATTGCAATATAAATATTTCATAGTTAATAAATTGAGGCACATCATTTTCATCAGTCGCACTGCTTTTTGCAATGACAATGATTATGAACAATGAATGGAAGAAAGGAATTCTGAGTCCGACGGAAAAAAAGGCATAGTGAACATTGCAGCCGGAATTGTGTTATAAATACGGTAAGAGAGCCCTCCAGCTTGACTATGATAATAATCAAAAGTCGAAACTATTGAAACTGATAATATGAAAATTTTAGAGTAGGTTTTATCTTTTATGTGAGCACTCATCAAGAGATTGTTAGAAATTAATAAATACGTGTTTCAGCTTCGTTACAAAATCTATGTCTAAGGGGGTGAATAGGGAATANTTTTAGAGTAGGTTTTATCTTTTATGTGAGCACTCATCAAGAGATTGTTAGAAATTAATAAATACGTGTTTCAGCTTCGTTACAAAATCTATCTCTAAGGGGGTGAATAGGGAATAAATTATAGAAACTTCGAGGAAGGTTGCAGGTTTCCAAAAAAATCAGAACTGTCAAGTTTTTTTCCAAATGTAAGATAATTCGGGAGTTTCCCAAAAATTCAAGACAATTATGAGGTTTTCTGAAAAACTTAGAGACAATCTATGGAGCTTTTGAAAATTACAAAGCATTTACCATATCTCTCCAATATTCTAGGATTGTTGAATAAATAATGGGATAACAATTGATTGGAAAGGGCGGCACTTTGCAAATAAGACTGATTTGAAGCAGTCATGAAAGCCCGAATACTGCACTTTGATTAATTGAAATGCGAAAGGAGGAAATAATTTGGTAATTCTTCGGATTTTCTCCACAATTAGACAAAAATTTTCAAGTTTCTTGAAAAAAATCTTTATAAATTTCGAAAGATTATAGAAAATTTGAAAAAATTTCAGATGATTCATCAAAGTTTGAAGTTTATGACATCGTCGAATAAAATTGTGAAAAAAATCATGAATGAAGCGAAGACACTTCGAATTAGCGAAAGAACATCAGAATTGACCCCATAATTTTTCTAGAAAAATAATTGAATACTTTTGTCAAGTTGTAAACGGAAATAAAGAGGGAGGCGAAGACAAAAAATTTATGGACTGTGAGAAATTTGAGAATTGTTGTTTTGCACTCTGAATATAATTTTGATTACAATAGTAATTAAAATTTCATTCAATGAGCACGGGAACTCAGAATTAGTGGATCACTTATTGAAATATTGAAATTGAACAAGCAATGAACCGAGACACATTGTTTTCATTAATTTTAACACTCAGTAGACTAAAACGACGATAAATCATTAATTTTCGAAAGAAACAAAAAAAGCAAAGGCATAATAAATGGGCATCACCGCTTGCGGCCGCGACGGCGCTGGTGTAGGTTAAAACTTGGAGCCTGGCAAATTTTGTTGAGACACTCCGGGGTTCAGTTCATATTCTTCAAAATGTGTGAGCTTTCTGTCGAAGGAAAAGTGTATTTCATTGATTGCTATTATTCCCGAGGAAACAATTACATAATTGCGTATAGAGGCTTTTGTAGTAAGTGTGGTAGTCACAGAATTGGGAGTGAAACCACTCTCAAACGGTAGGAATTTTTTAGTTCTCCTGTACGATTTTTTATTAAGGTTAGTACCCAATAAATTTTTTGAGTCAATATGTTCTTTTTTGTAGGGTAATTGATAATTTTGTCAACTATGGTACTCCACAGGATCGTCACCATGATCTTCCGGGTCCATCTTATACAGTAACGACAGAAGAAGTAGTGGACAAGGTGGAAAAACATTTCAAACATCATCCAACTGATTCAATACGCAAGGCGGCTGCGAAGTTAGAATTGAACAGAGAGACCCTACGTTTGATAACTAAACATTTCCTCAAACTTCATCCTCATAAAATAACTTCCCACCAATTGCTCACACAAGCTGATATAGGGAAATGACTTGAATTCAGCAAAGTTTTGACGCAAATGTTTGAAAATGCTGAAATCGAAGCCAATCGAATTGTTTTCACGGATGAAGCTCATTTCGACCTTAATGGCTACGTGTATAAACAAAATTATCGATTTTCGGGGAGTGAAAATCCACATTCATCAGTAGCAAAACCGCTCCACCCTACTAAAGTTGCAGTTTGGGCAGCTCTGCCGATCAAACAAATATATGTGGAAATCTTGGAAGGGACCATTACAGGAGAGAGTTACCGAAAGATGTTAGGAAGCAAATTTTTCCCATTCGCTAAGAAAAAAGGATTGGTGAAAGATTTCTATTTTATGCAAGACGGGGCAACACCTCATCGAACTAATGATGTTGTTTGCTGCATTGCACAAAGTATAGGGTGATTGTGTCATCGGCTTAGGGTATCCTCGCTACGCCCAAGCAGGGATAGAATGGCCACCATACTCACCGGATTTGAACCCGTGTAATTTCTTCTGGTGGGGTTATCTCAAAGACTTCTGTTACGTGGACAATTCTCAGACAAAAGAGGCTCTGATAAGCGCTATCCAGGAGGGTGTTTCTAATATTTTATGTCTGTGCCTTCGGCTTGACCCTTCGGAGATTACCTTACGTATCCTTTGCATGTGTAGTCAGATCTAGCCTAAATCTCCCCACCAGCGCCATCCTTTGAGGGTAAAGGGTGCCACTTGGAAGTTACCTGTGCCGGGCAAGAAACTCTGCAGGCGCGGAGGCTTCTCAGTACGCTTTCATTATTTGAAGCGTGTGTGTGTATCCAAACGTTGTTGTAAGGTTCGGCAGCCTTTTTAAGCACTGAAAGTGCTTTATTTTTATTAGGAATTGATTTCAAAGATGAGTATCTTCGCGTCCTTTCCTTTGATTACATTTTTCTAGGGTTTTAGTGTACGAGGTTGCAGAATCTTGCGAATTACCTTGCGGCTTCATCACGGTATAGTCGTCCACCGCCATTTCAAGTCGCAGTGTATAACAACGCTCGCATGATACTCCCTCGAGCATACGCACACACCGTCAACGATCCGCAACCCGCAGACATTCTCTCGGGTATGCGATGACACCTATGAGAGCTGGGGAGATAGGGGCTAACCTCTCTCCTCCCTGACTTCATATCACGACCTGCAGACATTCTCTCAGGCCCTCGATGACAGCTGGGCGAGCAGGGGGGAGAGGCGCTTATTCCTCTCCTTCCTGTTTTTGTACGTACCCTGCAGACACATTCTCAAATACGCGATACCAGCTATGAACGTTGTGTAGGGACTATCTAACCTTTATTTTTTACTAAATTTCATTTGTTTTTCTACTTCAGGAAATGTTTGATCTAGAGCTCACAAGACACAGGTCAATCGGAAAAGGCTGCATGAAGGCTGCATGAATTTCAGATGGCTATGGACGGCCGTGAGGTGGCTTGGATGACGTTAAGAGACTTGTTGGGGATGGCAGCAGATACCGAAGATGAGGATCGGGTGTTGGACTACTAGAAGCAGTCAGCCTCGAATACCCTCTCAGACGGCTGGCTGGAGGGTAGAGTTCGTAACTGCTCTAATGCAGATCTCTTCGGTTCATACAATAGTATTGACACACTCCTCTTACGGAAAATTGAATTCGCGATTCCTACAGTACAAATTGCGAAAGCCTTTGGTCAAACAGCCTCAAGTCTGACAGAGGAAAGCTTCCACTAGTGTAAAATCAGCATGCTGTCCTGGCCGTTCTGCAGAGCTCTGATTAAATGTCCCCCAACCTCAGTCAACAAAATTCGGGGGTCGGTGGTGGGCGCACAGCTGTTTTTACACTCGCTGAAACGTGTGAGGCACCTATTCGCACCTTGGTCTACGGCAGTTTGGGAGTTGACTCGAGAGGAAAAGGCGACGGACCTTGATCACAAGGATGATTCCGAGGAGGAACCCTCAGTCAAGAGACCTTGTCTGGTGTCCCTAGAGAATCGAATGACCTCCATGTTCCAAGCGATATTTGACAAAACTGCGGACATCCGAAACGATTCCTCCAATGACTCTTCGAATATGTACGACGAGGACTCTGGGTCTGAGTCAGAGGTGTCACACGATGAATTTGATTTAGGAGACACCCCAGGTTTGGATGCATTTAAATCATCAGATTCAACACAACCATTATTGTTCTGGGATCCGTGGGTGAAAGAATCGGAACCCCAAATTCCAGAACCAAAACCATCAATCAGAGATCAGGGGATGAGGTGCCAGAAGCTGGGTTCTACATCGTGGAATAAGATTCGTTTCAAAGAAATCCAGAAAAAACTGGGAGCGTCGCCTGTTTCCAATTCACTTAAAGTGAACAGCGAGTTGATGTCTATTGTTCCGGCATTCTTTAGCAAAACCGTTCTCTACAGAACCGATTTGATGACTGATACTTTAACACATGGCTTGTTATTGTAAAGAGAGAGTCTGACGACAGCCTTCAATTCCTTGGTAGCAAAATACCCGTTAAATGGAGAATACTTCCTCGTCCACTGTCACGTTACTGGGGACCTGTCCTATCGACCTATCGTGACAGATTTCCTGACCTATTTCGTCACTGTATCATTACTATCTTCATTATTGTTTTTATGTTACGCTATATTATCACATTCAGATGTAACAATATACGAATTATCATAATCCAAGTGTTAGTTAATGATTGTAGATTCCCTGCCATAAATTAACAGGTTATGTGCCCAGGGGCGATATCTAGGATTATTGAAGAGAAAAGTTTTGGAATTTCTTCAAAAAAATTCAGCAAAAATAAGTGAAAACGTTCAGCCAAATTTCGAGGTTAGCCGCCCACATACAATAATGCAGAAGACCCAAAGATGGAGGAAGAACGTGAAGAATAGAGATACATAAAGTTACGAGGAGCAGAGAACTGGGCCGTATGGAGGTTCCAGATGAGAATCTAACTCATGGGAAAATCCGAAACCTGGGAATGGCACTGATCCACCCCCGACACCATCAGAGCAAGCTGCCTTCGCACTGAAGCTGAAGCCGTGGGAGAAAATAGAGGGAAAAGCACAACGTCTTATCGTCAACTGCCTGAACGAGACGACGATGCACCACGTGATGATCTGCACGTCTGCCAAGGAGATGCGGGACGCTCTAAACGAGGTCTACGCAAGCAAACCAGAGGCTGCAGTCCACATGCTCCAGGAGGAGTGGTTCGTGCTATCCAAGGATCTCAGAGATGACATCGCAGGACACGTCTCCAAGGTACAGAGCGTCGCTCACAAACTCAAGGCTGTGGGTGAGACAGTTTCGGATAGCATGATTATGACAAAAATTCTGTTGACACTGCCACCCACCTTGAATCATTTTTGTTCAGCCTGGGAGTCCACTGCCATGTCGGATCGAACACCGAATAACCTGAAAGCAAGGTTGAGTGCGGAGGAGGCCAGGCTGCTCCATCAAGAGGGTCAGACCAACCCCAGTGGACTTATTACTAAGACAAAAGGTGCAAAAACTTAAGCTCTAGCAGCAAAACAGGACGCGAGCAGCGGCGAAAAGTCACGCTGGCAGAAAATGGGGCAACGTCGTGGGAGAAAGTATGGAGAGTGCAATTATTGCCACAAACAAGGTCACTGGGAGTATGAGTGTCGCGAGAAACTGAAACACCTCTCTAAACGCTACGAGGAGGACTCGAAGAGGCCCAAAACCCATGCAGGAGCCCTGATGACTTACGTGCTATCCACGTTACCCACATCGGAAAGTTCGACTGGGGACTGGTATCTGAACTCAGCAGCGTCGAGTCGCATATCACCTAGAGAAGAGTGGTTCGTCAAATTGGAGCCCCTAAACTGCCCTGAACCAATCGTGATTGGTGATGTGAAAATCATCATAGAAGCTGGCAGAGGAAACATTAACGTTTCTGGCCGAGAAGCGGTAGGAAACCTGCTCTACCTAGCATTGATGACGAGACCTGACATCAGCTACGCGGACAATTCAGTGAGCCAGTACAGCTCAAACCCTCAGAAGATTCACTGGAGTGCAGTCAAGCAAATCCTGACATAGCTGAAGACGATGTCGAGCCATGGGATAAAGATCGCTTCAGGAGGAGACATCACGGCAATAGAGGCCTACAGCGATGCTGCTTATGCTGGAGACAGCAGGACACGACGCTTGACCACGGGATACCTCGTGAAACTGGGGAAAATCAGGCCCGGTCGCGCGCTTCGTGCGCTCCCTCTTTAGGGTATGACCGGCAGGGGTTGGTGGAATTGGATGTGACCCATTACGGGTCGCACCAATAACTTCCCGACCATTTGTTTTTTCTTTCATTAATTTTTATTTTATTATGTATTTATTCAATCTTTTTCTCACATTTCTCCGAGGAAATACCCATAGAAGACAAGAAAATCCGTGCGCGTGCTCGCACTCAGACACACTCCCATGCACACACATCGCCGTATTCCGCATCGAGAAAAGATGTAATTTATCAGAAAAGTAAAATTGTTTCTTGAATGTATATCGATTTCGAAAAAAGCTAGTGAACTGCTGATTAAATGTCTTCCAGTATTCCATGATTTGTGCGTTATATCAAGATTCATCGTTTCTAACAAAAAAACTTGAAATCGCATCGTTATGCACGGAGAAATGGTCTCGTTTACAAAAAAA
>NW_021680620.1:67194-103421 GCF_001412515.2 Diachasma alloeum | reverse complement strand
CTAGTGAACTGCTGATTAAATGTCTTCCAGTATTCCATGATTTGTGCGTTATATCAAGATTCATCGTTTCTAACAAAAAAAACTTGAAATCGCATCGTTATGCACGGAGAAATGGTCTCGTTTACAAAAAAAAAGGTAATTTTCGACTTTTTTCCAAATGTTTTTTGGAAAAAACTGGAGAAACGCTGAGACGATCGTCTCCATAATCTAATCAGGTTCAAGTCACATGAAAATACAGCGATTAAAAAAAAAAAAGTCAAATCGCATCGTTTGTTCAGGAGGAATCGTGGCACAAAATTTTTCTCACAGACGTACGCACACACATACACACATCCACACATGCAGACAGGTACCTGAAAAGGGTCAGAAGTGGTTCCAAAGGTCATGAAACGTGGAGAAATGCTTAAATTTCCACATTCGATTTTCGGGGTCATTACAATAACTTCCTCCCTTCGGGTCGGGAAGTTAAAAATCCCAGTCATATGGGGGTCGAAGAGACAGAAGGCGGTTACCCTGTCAACAGCAGAGGCGGAGTTCACAGCTCCCTGTCACACGTCCGTGAAGATCGTCTGGTGCAGGAAACTCCTCGCAGAGCTCTTGACGACGGACGTAAAGATGCCCAAGCTACACATCGACAATCAAGCAGCAATATGGTGGGTGAGAAACGGCCTCTACGACTCCAAAGCCAAACATGTCGATACAAAGCTCAAATACATTTGTGAAAGATATCGAGAGGGACTGTTGGGCATTCAGTACATCAGACCGGAAGCGCAGGAAGCAGACCTGTTCACGAAGGCTCTGCCGAGGGCTCCCTTTGAGACTCTAAGGGACAAGCTGCCAGTGACCACCGACAAACAACATTGAGAAAGTGTTAGTGGGAGTGTTAAATGGAGAACACTTCCTCATCCACTGTCACGTCATTGGGGACCTGTGCTATCGACCTATTGTGACAGATTTCCTAAGCTATTTCGTCACTCTATCATTACTATCTTCATTATCGTTTTTACATTACCCTATATTATCACATTCAGATATGACAATATACGAATTATCATAATCCAAGTGTTAGTTAATGATCCTAGATTCCCTGCCATAAATTAAAAATACCCACAAATTCTGGGGAACGTTAAGGAGCTTTTTCTTGGGAATTCGGCTGTGAGTACAATTTCTGAATATTTGCTTCATTATACTTGTGCTAGACGAGCAGAAATTATTGAGCTAAGAAGAAATGCCTTCAAACCTACTGAACCTCATCTAGCAGCTAAGCTCCCTGAAATTCCCCCATCTGAGTCTCACCTGTTTGATGGAAAATTGCTTTCGGAATTCCTAAATCAGGAAGGGGGAGTCAAGAAAGTCTTCTCTCAGCCGGTAAAGTATCCTCGAGACAAAGATTCCTATCTTTTTCGTCCCAAAAGCAGACTCAATACAGAAAACATTCATCGTCCACGATCTTCAAAGACCAAATCTTCCTCTTACTCAGCCTCTCGCAAGCTTGAATCAAAACCCCCAAGAAATAATACCAAACGGAGCGATTCAACGAAAAGGAATTCTCGATCTCACAAACCATGACTATCTGTTCGAGGGAGGACAGCTGAGTCACTTCATTCCTCGATGGGTAGAGTCAGGAGCTCAAAACCACATCTTGAACATTCTAAACACTTACGCGATCCCTTTCATGAAGAAAACATCATGAAGTACTCCAAAAGGTCTCTACAAATGTCAAAAGAAATCAGGTCCATGCTACACCAAGGGATGTCAGGGAAGGTATCTTGGGACTCAGTTTTCATATCGCTGATGTTTCTAATTCCGAAACCGGACGGAAAATTTCGTCCAATTTTCAATCTTTGCCTCACAAATCAACATAGAGTGCCTTCATTCCTCCAGAGGAATCACTATCTAGCCAAAATAGATCTGTCACAAGCTTATCTGCAGGTGCCAATCCCATCGAAGGTACCTCTGTACAATATAACCTGTCTTCGATTCGGCCTCTTCGCAGCTCCAGTGACGTTCTCCAGAATCAGCAATTGTTTGGTAAATTTTCTTCGTCAGAAAGGAATGAGAATCTTGATGTACCTGGACGACTTTCTATTGGGGAAGTCCATCATCATCCCAGTACACAGGATCAAATTCTTACTCATCATTTGGGACACGAACCTCAACAAGATGATTCTTCCCAACGAGAAGAAGAAATGAATCTTAAACCTCTTGGGGAAATTGTTAAAATCCTGGAGTTGAGAGTCATCGGCATCCCTCCTAGGAACGTTAAATTTCGCCCCGATTGTCATTCCTTTGGGAAGGCTCTTCTCTCGACAACTTCAACAAGGCACTCACCGGTTATCAAAGTCGTCTTCAAAAACCAGGTTCCCTCTCCTCGCATTGAGCCGCATGGACTGCGTATGGTGGTCCATCAACATCCACCATACTCAACCCATCTTCCAACCAGAACCGGACATCTTGTCAACCGATGCCTCACAAACCGGTTGGGGCTTCCAGTTAGACGGGGTGCTTTCAGCAGGCTCTTGGACCTTAGATCAAAGAGAGTGGCACGTCAATCGCAAAAAACTAGTCGCAAAGAACACACAGTCCTGTCAGCGATTCGGATGTACAAGGATCAGCTGCAGGACAGGTCGATCATGCTACAATCAAACAACAAGATGGTCGTAGCATACATAAGGAACTAAGGGGGTGCACGCTCTCTAGTTCTCCTAAACCTGGCCAAAGACCTCTTGTTACTTCTGGATCAGTACGACATAAATCTAATCCCCTTCTTCCTCCCGGGGAGTTACAATACTCTGGCCGACAGACTCTCCAGGAATCTATCATTATCAGAATGCATTTGAGCAGCGAGATCCTCGAGAAAGTGTTCCAGTAGTGGGGAATCCTGAAGATCGACCTCTTTGCCACAACCCAATCCAAGGAGGTTCCTCGGTATGTTTCTCTGGAAGCAAATGATCAGGAAGCATCATTCATAAACGCCTTCAGCAGACCTTGGTCGGCGAAGTTGGCCTGGATATTTCCCCCAACACCGCTGATCCCCAGACTTCTTCAACACCTGAATACGGCATCAGATATATTCCCGCTAGTCGTTCCGAGATGGGAAAAGACGTTTTGGAGGAGAGACCTGAACAAAAGGAGTCTAGCTGCCCCACTTCCACTATTGAACTTGAAGGTTCACTTAATGGATCTGTCAACGGGCCTTCCCCCACGAAACGTCAAGGACATCTATTTAGAGGTTGGCAAGGTACGGGGTGGGGCAATCGGATAGAAGGCTCAGCTGAACCTGAGATCAATCTTCTGGGCGCAGCCTCGAGGGATTCTTTTTGGAAAACCTACTCCCCAATTTGGAAGCAGTGGCTGTCTTGGTGCAAATCTAAAGGCGTTGCCTCTGATAAACCGGAAGCCCAGCATCTGGCTTCGTATTTGAGTTTTTTATTTTATGACAGCAACGTGGCTTTCAGTTCGATTCTCACACAAAAGTCGGTTATCTGCTCACTGAGTCGGGCAGGATGTGAGGTCAGTTCAAGTTCGAACCCTTTGACCAAATCCGTATTAAAAGTAATTGGTATCCAAAGAGCCAGACAGACGAAACCAGCTAAGAAAACCATCTGGAATGTGGCGACTTTAAGGGAGTGGATGTTGCTTTATCCTTCAGATGAAAATAGTATTCTCCAAGTATCTCGATTTGTGGCTCTACAATTACTGCTGTCCTCTGGAAGGCGAGTCCATGATCTTACACTTCTCTCCATTGACCCAGATGCTTGTAGTATTGGTGAGAATGAAATCGTTTTTTGGCCAGTGTTTGGCTAGAAAACAGACAACGCTGACTCTCGTCAGCCTGATTGGCAGATCACCAGTTCAGACGAGTCGATTTTTGACATGGTCAAATAGATCAAAATTGCTCATACGTCTGTCAGCGGAGAGACGAAAGGCTCATTAGCAGCTTTCTTCACTCTTCATTATAACAAAAAACGAGGTGAAAGTGGCATCGAGATCTGTAATTGCGGGTTGGGTCAGTTCCGCTCTCACAGAGGTAAGAATTCGAGCAAATGCGGGCTCAACCAGATCGCCAGTGGGATCTCAGAATTACCAAAATAACATATACTTGGACGAATTTCTTGCGAGGGGCAACTGGAAGGAAAAGAATAATTTTTTCAAACACTGTTGCAAGGAAATTGATAAAATTACAACTTCTGTTCAGAATAACTCTCTTATGAAAAATTTCAAGCCAGTATGAGTCAGTGTTTATACAAATTTTACGGTTCAATGGTAGAACCAGATAGTTCTCTTCAAAAGCTCGATACCAGTTCTAAATGATGTTCATTCTTATTTAATTTCAAAGTATTCTGGAATATATATATATATACAATTTCTTTCTCATTCAACTTTTAGAGTTACAGTACACTTTCAAGTGCCGGCAGATTATAAACATCTCTCCGAAGGGTCAAGCCGAAGGGACAGTCGTAAAATAGAATCATTTTTCACCCCCTAGGTAAGAAAACATATATTTTAGGTCTTGCCGAGGCTTGACCCGAGTAAGGGCGTGCCGTCATTCAGAGATTTTACTGAGAAGCCTCCGCGCCTGCGGAGTTACTTGCCCGGCACGGGTAACATCCAACTGATGCCCTTTACCCTCGATGGATGGCGCTAGTGGGAAGATTTAGGCTAGATGTAGGTACACACACATGCAAAGGATACGTAAGGTAATCTCCGAAGGGTCAAGGGCCTCGGTAAAACCTAAAATATACGTTTTCTTCCCTACGGGATAGACAACGATTCTATTTTTCAAGCTAAAACTGAAGAAGTCTTCCATAGTTTTCAGAAACGCCTTGACTATTGCGCAAATTCTGATGGAGGACACTTCGAGAGTATTTTCCATTAATCATATGCCCTCGAATGTGTTCGATCAATTCTTTCACCGTGTGAATTTTTATTTAAAAAAAATGAAATGCAACTCTAACTAATTGCGAATAAATTTGCAAAGTCTATTGTGTCTACAAACATGATGGTCCTTCCTTTTCTACATCAATGAACAAAACTATGATAGTTTAATTGTTACCTATTCCCATTTGTCACCCTGGAGTTGTCTACCAGTCATAAACATTGCAGCCTCACAAATTGGTTGAGATGTATCCATCATAAAATGGATACATGAGTTTACAAATATAATGATGAACATCAGTGTTAAAGTATTCGGCAATGTCCTCGGCGTATGCCAGGATATAATGACGTTGACTAAGCAGCAGGTAGTCCCCTCGAGGTTGAATGTACGCTGACCCTTGGCTGCGGCCAAACACTTGTGCTGTAGGATATGGATATATTTTGTACAGGTAGTATACTGCCGGCTTCAACAATGAGATATTTAAAACTACTATCAATTTCCCTTCATGAAACCCAACATTTGTCGTGGAAGTTTTCATCAATTTTTCAGAATGAAATTGTCCAGTCGATAGAGGAAAAACCAATGATTGATCCTAATTGGTTGTGATAAAATAATTGACGGCATTCTCAAGTATCTCATGTAAATAATTGCGGGTGAACTACCCCGCCATTGCTTAATACACTGTGCCGATAATTGTCTGCAAAGTATACTGATAGTTATCCAACTCCTTTGCTAAATGATCAGTCCAATCTGTCATTCGATTCATCATTGTACTTGATAGCATCGTGAAAAGCTGTCAGACTTACATATAGAAGTCCGATTTTTCATTTGATCAAGGTCATCATGCAAATGATGCAATCCTGTTTAGATTACAGGGTGTCCCATAGTATGTGACAAAAGTAAATTGCGTTGTATACCGCAAGGTGACAGCGCAGTCTAAAGTTTAATATATGGTTGAAGTGGAGACTCTCCGCAAATTTCATCCATACTTCAGTGGCTCGTGAATTAGAACACTAAAATGGAAAACCTAACCATTGAATAAAAAACATTCCTCATCAAATCATATTACCAAAGAGGAGATTCAACTACTGCAGCAATAAGAGCATTTCATTCTAAGTATGGCACACACACTGGAGTGTCTGATTCGAGTCTCAGACGGTAAATAAAGTGAATGAACTAACAACTAACCAAAAAATTTTATCTTCTTCTTTTGTTGAAAATTGACGCATCTTTCGACCAATTATGGGTATTTTCAGGATAATTAAGAAATTTGATCAGTACAGTACACTAGACGATAGAAGGCATGAGCATCCTGGTCCTTCACGTACTGTAATCACGGATAAAGTTGACCGCACAACTGAAGAACATTTAAAAAAATATCCAAATGATACTCTTCGAAAGGCTTCTCAAACCTTGAAAGTCTCAAAAACATCACTTCACCGCATCTTGAAAAGGTTTTTAAACTTTCATCCCTACAAAATTTCTGTACATCAATTTTTAAGTCAGGAAACGATGGCTCGCCGCGTGCAATTTTGCCAAGAACTCCACAATTTTTTTGAATCCAAAGAAATGAAGGCACAGAATATCATCTTCTCGGACGAAGTACATTTCTATTTAGGTGGCTTAGTAAATAAACAAAATTTTCGCTTTTGGGGGACTGAGTCACCTCACGTTATTGAAACTAAGTCCTCGCATCCGAAAAAAGTCACTGCATGGGCGGCAATTACAATAAAAGGTATTTTCCTTGAATTTATCGAGAGTCCGGCAATCAGTGCTGATATTTACTGTGAGTTCTTGAAGAAGAACTTCTTTCCTTGGGCACGAAAAAATCAGTTAGTCAAGAATTTCTACTTCATGCAAGATGGAGCCGCCCCACACAGGGCTGCTGGAATATTTGAAATACTTTTTTCCATTTACGACACTCGTGTGTTAGGCTTAGGTTACCCTATGTATGCCCATGAGGGCATGGAATGGCCGCCTTACAGTCCGCACCTAAATCCCTGCGATTTTGGCCTATGGGGTTTTCGCAAGGACAAGTGCTGTGAGAAGCATCTGACGACAGTAGGAGAGTTGCAATACGCAATTAGGGATCCTATCCGAACTGTTGATAAAAACACAATACAGGGCATCTATACCAGTTTCGAACGCAGGATAGAGTTCTGTAGTACAAGTGATGGCGGACACTTGGAAGGAATTGTATTGTAATTTGCCGAATGTTCCTTGTACAATAAAAAAAGAACAATTGTTTACATTTGACTGTATCCAAGTTATCTGCAATTTACTTTGGTCACATGCTATGGGACCTGTATTCCCCTCATGCGCGGTTCACTTTATCCGCCGTTCGATGTCACTCATCTTGCGCTCACCTTCTTCAGCTGGCGTTAGATGTCGCTCCCTACTCTTTTCCTCACTCTAACCAGTCTTGATTCATGGGTTTTCCTGTTAGTAAAACAGTTTACCGTAACGAGAAAATCTCGTTACAATATTCATCTTTATAATCCTTCAACTTGTATATGACTGGATTAGTCTTATCAATTTGTCGAATAGTGAATATTTCAGTAGTCCAATTGGGTGTATATCCTTTCTCAAACACATGTTTTGCTTCGCTCCTACGAACTTTATCACCCACGCAGAATTTTGGTTTTCTACTCATTACACGAAAGACAGCGTTAATGAGATCCATTTTTTTGTATTTTCTGTTGTTACATCAGCAGGCTTCATACCAATAGTTCGATGTTTTCTATGGTTATATTCACGTATGAGCTCTGGTAACATATCAATCCACTTGTTATTTCCACCCAAACTGAACTGTAGCCACATTTTACTCTTCAATGTTCGATTGAATCGTTCACATCTGGATGCCTTCAAATTACTAAATGTGGAATATAAATTGATGTTATATTTTTTCATTTATGCTTGAAATTCAGAATTGTAGAATTCTTTCCTACCATCAACATGAAAATTTTTCGGTACCCACCCCCGTTGGAGGATAGAACTCATAGCTTTAGTAATATCCTGAGCATTTTTTCTTTTTATCGGCTCAGTCCAAGCAACCTTGGAAAAAATATCTATTACAGTGAGCAAACATCTATTTCCATTATTGCTTTCTGCTTAAGTCGTGATATTCACCAAATCTGCCTGCCATGTCTGTAACGTGACATTTTCTTATAGGGGTTAAAAATGCCTATTACCTTCGAACTTCTTCCCCTTCATCTAGTTAAACGCAAAATGCAAAAAAAATCTATGGGCGCTAGGTAATTTATAGCCGGAATTACCAAACCAGAGGAATCTACAAAACCAATTCTAATTAATTCAAAAACCTCAAAAATTTACTCAGAAAGGGAGAAAACTAGGTTTGTGGGGAAAGGTAACGGTCCTTGGTTCGCTCAGTGTTCTAGGTTCTGGAGAGAGGGGTGGATTTCAGGTGGAGACGGGTATTAGGTGGTCAAAGCTTGTAACGTGGCCGATTTTTACTGGGGATAAAAATGGACGTTAACTCGCCCTTTTCCCTTGGCAATGTCAGAAAACTGAAACTCGATGATTAGGGGCACCAGTTGTTCTTTGTCTCGACGGAAACAACAAACCGAAATTAGACCGAAGCAAAAAGGTACAACGAAACCAAAAATTCGAACACAACAAAACTTAAACCTAAGGGGCCAAGGGAAAGGTGACAGGGTGCTTGCGCTGCTCAGGGTGTCGGTTGTGGAGAGAGGGTAGGTTCAGGTGGAGAACGGGTCACTGGGTTCTTATCCAAAAAAAAAAAAGACACGTAAGGCCAAAATTTAATGCTGAAATGTACGAGTCTATATCGTCTCACAAATTCACCAAAAGAGTAATAATCGTGATAATTTTCAAAGAAAAGCAACCATGATCCGCTCTGAGATTGAGGGAGAGAGACAGAAAAATATCTATCTATCCATCAAAATTAGTAATAACAATTCCATAATATCAAAATAATATCACACCGTAATTAATATCACGCGATGTACGCAGAGAGACCCAAAAAAGAAAACCTATTAAATCAAAATAAATAAATAACCGCAAAAATGGAACAACATGAGAGAAAAAAAAATAATATCGGACGAGGGTTGGCTAATTTAGCAATAACGAAGAAAAATTACTCTTAATCCCGTATTGCAAAAATCATCCCCGACGATGGAACGTAATAGAGTAAGGATTTCAAAGAAAACCTGAAATTCCTAAGGCGCCGCAGACGCAAGTTACAATGGAAAATCTAGCGCAACATAATGTTCGGGAACGCGCGGGCTCGAGAGCATAAACGAACACGTGGTAGCTAAAACGACGGACGCGGCACATAGAATCTACGGAGGCGCGACCCTGAAGCGAAAACCGCATGAGAATGTCTCCAACGAGGGCGGTGAACGCACAAAAAAATCAATAAATTCTAACGAGCCGTCGGCACTCAAAAATCATAATTACTCCGTATTTTCAGGGATATTTAATCCCGAGGCGGTGAACGCAACATTGAAAACGATCGGAGCGAAAAGAAAACAGAACTATATCCCGAGAAAATCGNGAACACGTGGTAGCTAAAACGACGGACGCGGCACATAGAATCTACGGAGGCGCGACCCTGAAGCGAAAACCGCATGAGAATGTCTCCAACGAGGGCGGTGAACGCACAAAAAAATCAATAAATTCTAACGAGCCGTCGGCACTCAAAAATCCTAATTACTCCGTATTTTCAGGGATATTTAATCCCGAGGCGGTGAACGCAACATTGAAAACGATCGGAGCGAAAAGAAAACAGAACTATATCCCGAGAAAATCGAAGGAACGCGAGAAATCCCGAAGAGTTCTTAAATAAATGAAATATCGAATTTATTAAGCCATAACGACTGGCAAGACCGAGAGGTAAAAGCCCGAGGTGTTCTAGAAGGCGTCTAGCGCAGAAGTGCCCTTGAAGTCGGACATTGCACGGCTTTTACTCCAAAATCCCAACGTAAAACTCCCGAAATATTCCCTCGCTTAAATGACATAACTATCCTTACGGGGCGAGAGAGAATCATGAAATCTACCATCGGAAGAGAAAGACAGATGCGAAATCTCTCGCGGCATCAAAACTCGCAAAACCTGCCAGGCGACTAATGCAATTATTGGACGTTCTTTAAGCTCTACCGCACAGAGCAAGACCTCAAAATCAATAATTTATTATCCTAAAACCCTGAGATGAGAAAACTACAAAATGATTCCCAACAACAAAAAAAAATATTCGTGAAACTCACCAACGGAACGACGCCCTACTCCCCGCTTGTCTGCTCCCCGACAAAGCCTCCACATATAAACCTCTGGGCCCTCAAAAGTCTTTTCACTCCCGTACGCTCCCGATTAATTATAATTCCTCTACTTCCACACACTCAAAAAAAACTTCTAATAATCGTCTCAGCGGCGAGAAGGAACTGCGTTACACTCACGTGTGTCACATGTGAGGAGGTTAATCGATACTGATGCTCGATGGGCCACGATGGCGGCTTGGGGCACGGAGATGAGACGTGGACAGAGCGCCACGTGCGCCTGGATGGTGCAACAGTTACATAACGGTCGGTAATCGCGATTTCTACCTAACGAAATTCAAATTGAAATAACTCTATACAAAAATTAATTACTACACTGATTGAAATGGATGTCACAGTTGGTTATTAACTCAAGAAAAATTCCTATTTAACTATAATCTCCTCTCCGGAGTCGTATTCTGGGGATCACGGGGCTAGGGAAATAAATTACAAAAAAAACGAACAAAACTTGAATACAAAATATAAAAACAATTAGAAAAATCGAACTAAAACGACCTTGGCGATTCACGCGAGAACAACGGTCGGGATTGATCGCGTGACCTTCCACCTAACCCAAAACTAACCTTTCCCAAACCCCTAAAATCCACTAATTGAGCGGTAGTATTCCAACTACTCCTACACAATCTCCGAAAATTCGAAACGCAGGGAAAAGATCCTCAAAAATGATCGCGCAGCTCGGTAATATCTCGTCCTAAGCCACGAAAATTCTATCGGTCCTATATAGTTGATTCTTCCCCCATCCAATTAACAAAACGAAAGGCGCGAAACGCAATGTGAAGACAAAACGAGTCCAAAAAAAAGGCGTTAGAACGCAAAACCGAAGTTCTAATGAATCCAAAGTGACTCGAAATCTCTAATTATTAACAAACGACTTGACTCGAAACTATTGGCTCGACTGGGTCATTTTCTCTGCGTACTTACGATTTTTCCGGTACTCTTTCCGATGATCCCGCAGCGAGCGAAGGGATTTCCCCAGAATCCCTTACAAGCTACGAAAAAAAAGAGAAGAAATCGACATCGTTCTTACATGTTTCACTATTGAAATATGAATAATTAATAATATACATGATTTTCTCTTCGCATTGATCCCATAAAAAAAAAAAGGTTTATAACAATAACTGATTAAATAACAAATACTGGCTCGGAAATAATATTTCAAAGCTTACTATATAGTCCGAAAGTAATATTTCGATTAACTCAACCGTAGGTGAGGTCATCAAATCCCTCACACAATAATATAAAAACAAAATTATCGATTAATCCCGAAATACTCTGAATGTCGAGAAATGAAGGGACGGTATGCGAATCCCCGTGAGAGTGAGAGAGAGAAAAATCTAAACCCAGCGATATACGTGTAGCGTATTGCGGAAAACTAAAAACTCCCTAAAACTAAACTCGCCGTAGCGGGAATTCGGTAGAGTAAATTTTCAAAAACCCATAGCCAACTTGCTCGGAAAAGTCTAGCGAAGCCCATGAAACCAAAATCATAATTTTGGGATCATTGGGAGCCACTCCAGATTGAGTTATATCCGGAGGGAAATTTAAACGGGGGAACGCTTACGGAAAGCGATAGTCACCATTCTACGCAATTTATACGTAGGGAAAATAGGGATACTCCTCGCCATAAGAGCGAGGGAGAAGGAAATAGCCCACGTCGAAAATCGTCCGGTTTCGACTGGGAAAAGACGCAAGAATCCCACTACCGAACAAACACACTCACTGAACCCAAAAATCATCTCAAAAGATGATTGGGATAAACCGGAAGGGGTGAGAACTCGGTACTGACCCGATTGAGGTGGGATATCCGATCCAAAAATCGGAAGGGCCCGCGGATAAATATCCGGGGTAAGGGATAATGCCCTAAAAAGTGCCAAATTCGGATCAACAAATATGAATCAAGGGGGATAATCAACCACTGCACGTGGCTGAGGGCCACGCGAGGGATACTGCCATAAAGGGGAAACGACGCCATTCGAAAATGGCTCGAAATTAGGGGGAAAAATACCAGAAAACTCACGGCTTTTCGGTTTTTGAGGGTCCTCTTCCCTTTTCGGACCATCCTGGATCCTCACAGCTACAGGATAATCTCGCAATAATCCAGATTGCGCAGTTGCGTAGTATGGGCACACAGAAATTCACACGCGACTAGTGGTTTGGGACGGTCAACGCGGAACTAACTGCCCTGGGTCAGTGTCACGGGCACTAACCACAGCGCGAATTCCGGCCAACCGAGGCGGGTTCTGATTGGCGGAGATTTTAGCACATCAAGCAGGGGGTTTGATGGCGCCATCGAATGATTTCGGGGAATTCAAACGCGACTCAACTCTAATTATTGATACTTTATAAAATTGACTGATGATTAATCTGGGCCGAACTGGTGGACGTTCGGAAAATTACCGTGGATTTTTGGCGCCTCCTACGGGTCGGTTCTCCTGGATTCACGGGGTTAAAAGACCGATACTCCTAACTAATTCTCTTAACTTTCCAAAACTCTAAGCAACCTGGCAATTCACGGAATACAAGGGTTGCACTTGTTCCACGTGACCTTCCACCGAAAAACTGAAACGTAACCAGTTAACCACCGTAAAATCCATCATAATTTGGAGCGCCGGGATTTTAGCCGGACCTAAACGATTTACCGTAAGATTAACAATAGGGTGGTTCCCATAAAGGTTATCGGATGACTCTAAAATTTGGCCCTTCTTCACGATAACCCTATGGGCCCTCAAAATCGCGTAATTTCAGATCTTTATTAGTCAAAAACGAAACGAAACCGCAAAATTACTAAACGGAGGCGCGAAGCAACGAAAAAGAACTCCGCTTAAACGGAAAAACACGACTCGATTATCCCAGGGATAATCGGAA
The DNA here is from genome assembly GCF_001412515.2 of Diachasma alloeum. NCBI lineage: Eukaryota > Metazoa > Arthropoda > Insecta > Hymenoptera > Braconidae > Diachasma > Diachasma alloeum. The sequence continues at coordinate 90,362 of NW_021680620.1, read as the reverse complement.
AAATGACCACACTGGAGTGGGAAGCAAAACCCTAATTTCTCTTTCTCTCTCTCTACTCACGATCCGTTTCCGAATGTCGCCGGAGGTGGATATTCTCAGGTCCTGTTGGTGTCTCTAACGAACATCCCCACATGTTCGTTACATGTCTCATCCAGATCACGAATGTTGACTCGTCACCGAGGATAATTTCTCCTTGCTGGACGATGCAATTCTGTCACGATATCCAATTTACTCTCCGACATTTTTAGGATCGCTTGGCGTTCCTTCCATTATTCTCATTAATCTTCCAATTCGTATATTAATACCCGCACACTTCCGTTTTATATCAATTTGCAATTCGTTAATTTTTGTATTTAGAGTCTCTAGTGTTACAGCATCGTGCGGGTTCACTGGTGGTGAACATTAATCAGCCTTTTATACGGAAGATTATAATTGCCATTTCCAGTTAGTTTATAATCAACGCCGGGTGGGCGTCTATTGTAGGAGCCACTAGCAGGGGTTAAGTGGTGGCCGAACACGTCAACACTCATTTCGCAAATGATAACAAATGGCAATGTGCATACTCTAATATATAATTCCAGCCTCACCAAGTTCCTCGATAATTGATGTCTTCATCATGAGTCAAATTTCCAGCTCTCTGTGATGCCACTAGTAATCGAAGACGATCCACAAATTCATTTCGATCGTCCCAATAAATATAACCCATTGTGCTGGGTCACCGAGCCATCATGAAGGTAGGTGGAACCCCCGTGCCAGAGTACTTTGATCCAGTAAAATGTGAAATATATTCCCCATATTTCTTACCCTTCAACTCTCGGATGCCTCCGCGAGTTTTATGATTTTTTTGATGCCCATTAGTTAGCAAGTATAATATTCTTATATGCATCAATACCACTCACACTAATTAGAGTGTTATCAGTATGTTTCATGGAAAGGAGCTCCAATAATTCTTCAGTACAAGCTGATTTCATGGTTTTCACTTTAATAAATACGTTCTCAAAAAATATGGGGAGTTTCCAATCATAAAATTATGTGTAAGTTTGCGAACTCCATAAGTCTTGTCCCATTTTGTTGAGTTGATTTGTGTCAATTTCCCTGCAAGAGTGTTGGCATCTTCTACTGTGTCCATCTCTTCAGTGCTTGTCAATAAACTTTTGCTCAGATTGCATGAGCTGCCAATGGCTGGAATTATCGTATCATCGTGTGAAATTTCCAAGAGTGGGAGGATAGTCTCATTCAAAGTATGATTGAATAAAGCATCGTCATCTTTAGTCTCATAACTATTTTCCGAGGCATCTCTACTCGATGACATCCGCTTTGATGTCTTTGGGGTACTCCTATATCTGAGTTACTTTCTATTATCAGGCAATTCACGATTTCGTCTACTGTCATTGAATGATTTCACATTTCGAGTCGTTAATTCCTGAAGGGGTCTCACAACGAGTTTGAAAATTTCACTCATTGCTTCATCAACATTCTCTCCACCTAATTTCAGCAGTTTATGTTGAATTGTTTTGCGTGGAATAGAAATTTGACGTAAAAGCTCTTGCTGTTTAGACATTTCATCCTTGTGGAGAGGCATGTTGACTCGCTGAAATCTGGCGCACAAGTGTTCATGCTTTTCCTCCACGACTGTTATTTATTTGAATGAAAGAATCATAATTTTTCCTATATCGGCCTTCTTCAATGTCACTATCTTTATCGATAACTAAAATTGAATGATTATCTTTCCAACAAGCCGAACATAATTCCTTGAATTTTTCGAATGACATCTGTATTCACATGATCGTAATAAATATATTTCAAATTCATTTCATCCTATTTGAATAATACGAGAAAATTGACATTGTCACGCACTAAATGTTTTGTGATGCGAGCATACGATTGACACAAATAGAAGCTGTCAACATTTTTATGTCTTGTAACGGAATTTTCCATCTGGAACTGGAAACCCCCGTTAAGCGTCCAGCGCTAGGTGGAAAACGCGTAATTTGATTCAAATGGAACCGAAAACAGAACAAATCAACAGAAGAAAAGGAAATGGCGTAAAATGGCGGTAATTAGCCCAGATAAGATCTACTAACTATCATTACCGTTTCGGGACTGCATTCTCAAAGATTGCCGCGGCAGAGACCCACGATACACCGAAACTATAACTCAACAGAACATATAATGCACCCTAAGACAAAACTTGATCCCCTAAAACGTATAGCGACCTTGGCAAGGTTACATACCAAAAGTTCTCGGTCAAAAGTTCTCCGACAAAAGTTCCCCGTCCAAAATCCCCCACGTCAAAAGTTCTCCAGGCCAAAAGTTCCCCACGTCAAAAGGTCCCCCGTTAAAAGTTCCCCACGTCAAAACATCCGCGACCCGAAAACTACCGCGTCAAAACTCACGCATAGAAATCTCATCGAAATCTTAAGGAAACTAAATAGAATTCCAATAGAATTATACTAGAATTACCTAAGGAATTCGCTAGGATTTCCTATTAAATTTTTTCATGCGTGCTTCCCCCAGACAAAAGATACTATATATATACACCAATCCCAAAATTCCTACGCCAAGTACCCCCCGCCTTTACTAACTGGACATGATATCACCTAAAACGGATACGATGGAGAGGGAAGTGCTCCTGCATAATCGTTCATCAGTTGTATGCGGTTATTCACTGTGTTTACAAGTCCTCACAATGCCGCTACACTTTATGACAAATCAACAAGGCAATCTCGATCTAGTGGATGACGGGCACATCCTTCACAAAGACAGACCGCTAACAAATGGAATTTCCTGGCGATGTGAATTAGCCAAAACAAAAAAATGCCCAGGAAGAGTACACACCACATCGGATAAACGTACTGGTCAGTGAAAACCATCCCCATATCATGTGACATAATGAAAACAATACATTAAACGCTCAAAATCATCTGATCTATAGGCGAAATTATACATCGAGTGGAGCACAATCATCTCGCCGATCCAACTCGAGTGGGAGTAAAAAAAGTGAGACAAAAAATTAAGAAAAAGGCGAAAACAACAACAGCAAAGACAAGGGCGATTGTAACCGACGCGATAAAAACGGTCCCATCTCCAACTGCTGCTGTATTGCCCACACTACCAGCATTACAACGCCAAGTACAGCGTGCACGTCGCAAGTCAGTTCCACAACTTCAAACACCAGCCAGTCGTGAGGACCTCATACTAGACGACTATTTCACCACAACAATGAAAGGAGAATAATTCCTTCTCCACGACAGCACAGGCAAAGATCGCTTCCTAATCTTCACAACACGCAAAAATTTAGAATATCTATCAACAAGTCAAATGTGGTTTGCCGATGGCACATTTCGCAGTGTACCAGGGATCTTTAGCCAACTGTACACACTACACGGTCAACGAACCGGCAAAATATTACCGCTGGTTTACATTCTGGCCCCCAATAAACGACAATCCACATATAAAGCTATTCTCAAAGTGTTAAAGGATGCGGAACCACGATTGAATCCAGAAATTCTGATGATTGATCACGAAGAGGCCTTCATGAAGGCATTTACAAAGTGCTTCCCAGAAACAACAATTAAAGGCTGCCATTTTCACTTCGCTCAGCGAATGAATTTCCATGTAGGAGATGTTGGAAAACGAGTACAGTATGGCACTGACGTCGAGTTTGCGATGGCGGTGAAGATGATTGTTGCACTAGCGTTCGTCAAATTGAAAGATGTTTTGATGGCCTATAAAAAGCATCAAAAGTCTGATTATTTCAAAGAACATAAGGATGACCTCCAACCCGTTCTTGATTACTTCGAGCTAACATGGATTGGGAAGAAGGGCGCACGTAAATTTGGACCACCAAAATTCGCCCACGAAATATGGAACCATTATGAGAGCGTCCTCAATGATAATCCACGAACCAACAATTCTGTCGAGGGCTAGCATCATATTTTCAACGAAATAATTTCACGGGCCCACACAAGCATCGGAGAGTTTATCAACTGCTTGAAAGCTGAGCAAAGCAGAACTGAAGTTCACATTATACAAGAAGAAGCAGGTCAAACCATCCAGAGCAAGAAACGAGGACGTTATGCGCAATACAACGAGCGCCTAAAAAATATTGTGAAAACTTATGACGATATTGAAATTGTGGAGTACCTTCGCCGTATCGCCTATAACATTGTCTTATAAAAGAAAATGGATAATTGGAAAAGACTAAGAGAAAATGAAACCGCAAGTATTATTTATTAGCATGCTGTTATGCGCAATACGACGAGCGCTTAAAACATATATTGAAAATGGATAATTGAAAAAGACTAAATAAAAATAGAACCACAAGTATTATTTATAAGCATGATGTTATGTTGTAATTGGTATGTTAATATCATGAGAAAATAAACCAATGTTCAACATTAATTATCACTTATTAATACCTCCATTTTTCCAGTTAAAACTATGCCTCAGAGAACTACTGACGGTAAAAATTACGGTTCAAGAGAAAAATGACGGGAGAAATTATGACTCAAGGGACAAGTGACACGAGAAGTTTTGACAGAGGGAAAATGGACAGAGAACTTTTGACGGAGAGATTTTGGCCTGTCACCCCTCGGCAATTCACACGGTTGCAACGGTCGCGACTGGCCGTGTGACCTTCCACTGAAACTCAAAACTGAAACTGTCTCATCTCGATAAATTCATACACTGAGCGCCATTATTTCAGCTGGGCCTCCACATTTCCCCGAAGATTAAGTGCAAGGGAGGATTCCCATTAATAATCGCGTAACTCGATAATATTTTGGCCCAAACAAGGAAAATCTCTAGGTCCCCTATTATTAACTTTATCAAAACTCCTAACACATCTCAGGTAAATATTATCTGGAATAACACTAAATTCTCATCACCATAGCCTGAATATGAACGATCACCGGACGGTCACTAAAAAAATTATTTTTCTCGTCCAAAAAATTATTAAAAATAAAAGGCTCTGGGTCTTTGTCTGACTCACGCTTAATCCAAAGTTCTCGATATTCTATGGATCGCCTAAGAAATTCCCAGATTTCCTTACAGTCTCCCCGTACAAAATATGCCTTGTTTATTATTTTGCTAACAAGGGAGAAACACAGTGTGGGAGAAAAAGATGCAGCTAGATTCGTAAGGGCATGAAAAAATCAGGCATTGATATGAAAAAATCACGTATCCCCAACAATGCTAGGAGAAAATCAGGTACCGTCTTGAAAAAATTCATTATGAGACTGAGTAGGGCATTAGTTTTTTCATAATTTGACGGGCCGTAGAAAACCGCGCGAATCGTATTGATAACAATGAACCATGAGGTATCGGTTTATTGGTATCTTTTGGAGTCGCTGAGTTGAAATTAATGACGGTTTTATAGCAAATTGGCGGTTTTATAGCAAAATCAGTCAGTTCTGCTTCGGACATGACTGTATACAGTCATGTAATTGAATAAAATCATCGACCAACTTCCCGTTGAATTGCATCTGCAGGGCTACCAGTATTGTGGGCCAGTTTTCCAATCTCACTCATACAATCCATTCCGAACTAAAATCAATTAGATAGGGATTTTCCTTCTCCATCATCTCTGAGTCCGAATGTGAGTCTGGCTTCCTCTTTATCCTCTTCTCCTCCCTGTCAAATGTAGTTGTTGGTCCATTCTTTTCTGTGGAACGTTAGGGTGAAACGAAACCTGCATAAATGAGAAATTTAAAACGCAGATTTCTTTTTTTTTCGTTCACATGAATTTTGTCAAACCAAGCAATCAATGGCATACTACACAAAGAATCAAATGATTGAAACTCCTGTAATAGAAAAATTAAACAACAATTAATACAGAGCAATAATGAAATATTACAAGCAACAATATGACTCGGCGTCCCGAGAAACCTATTCTTTGGCGTCCCAAAGAATTAACCCTCGAGTATTTGTGGAACACATCCGACTTTGAAGTGCAGAACATATCTCACTTACGCTTTTCAAGTGCAGAACACATCTGACTTGCGTTTTTCAGGTGCAGAACACATCTCGACTTCAAATTGAACTTCATTTAATCACACAAAGTAAAAGAATGGGTATTATTTACAAACAGTTTTTTTTTACTTCATTCATCATAATGTGTAATTCTGTCCACATGAACGACTTTGAATTTTCCACGTGGAAATTTCTGAATTCTGTACACAACATCATTTATTTTTGTTTTGATGACATAAGGACCATCCCAGACACTCTGCAGTTTTGGTGATTTGCCTGTTACTCTCTGGGGGAAGAAGAGCCAAACTTTTTCACCAACTTTAAATGTCAGCATTCGTGTTTTCTTTGCATAATTACTTTTCATTTTGTCACTTTTAAGAATTAATCGGTCTCTAACAATCTCATGAACGTTAGTCAGTCTGCCTCTCATGTCACTAACAAATTCGGGAACGGTACCGTCATTCGTGTCATGGTTTGGTGCAGATCCTCTTATTAGTTCGAGAGGGAGTCTCAATTCTCGCCCCAGCATTAGCATCGCTGGAGAATACTCTGTAGTCTGATGCTTTTCTGAACGATAAGCTAATAAACAAAGCGGTAACCATTTATCCCAATCCGTCTGATTATCAGTTATAAATTTGGACAAGTAATTTAAAATAGTTCTGTTGAGTCTTTCAACCATACCATTCGACCCTGGTCTCAAGGGTGTTGTCCGTATTTTTCGTATTCCCAATAATTTCATGACCCCTTGGAAAATATCTGGTCAAAACTCCTACCTTGGTCTGAGTGTATTTCCAGAGGCATGCCAAATCGAGAAAAGATGTTAGTTACCAGAGCTTCAACTATGGTCGTTGTTTGATGATTGAGTAGTGGAATAGCCTCTGGCCAACGCGTGAAATAGTCCGTAACCACTAGGATGTATCGATTTCCATTTGTAGATTTAGGTAGAGGACCTAAGATGTCCACTGCGATTCTCTCAAATGGGCTACCAATATTGTAGATCTGGAGTTGAGCTTTTATTCGACGATGAGGACCCTGTTTTGTGAAACAGATGTGACAATTCTTGCACCAGTTGTCCACATCTTCTTTGCATGTTGACCAGTAAAAATTCAGACGATTTTTTCTCCAGTGTTTTGTTGCTTCCAAAGTGTTCACCAGGTGAACTGTATGCTTCCATCAAGATTTTCGATATCAGATTCTTGGGGACTATGAGCTGATATCTGATACGATTTCTATCAGGTGACTCCCATTTTCGATATAATTTTCCATTGAACAATTGCAATGAATCCCAATTAAGTAGGTACAACTTCATGTGCACACCAAAGTGAGAGACTTCTTGCCACTCTGGCCGACGCTTATCTTCTTTACATTGGATTATCTTCGATAGAACTTGGTCTTCAAGTTGGGCTTGCCTCCAATTCACATCGTCATCGATCTGGCAAATGGTACGGCAAACTCGTACTGAAGGATCTTCATTACGAGCATTTGCTCTTTCGCATTTCTTGCAATTGCAAGGTCTTCTCGAGAGGGCTCCAGCATTACCGTGTAGACGTCCTGGTCTGTGGATGATCTTGAAGTCAAACATGTATAAAGTTTGCAACCAACGAGCCATCTGCCCTTCAGGATTCTTGAAGGATAACAGCCATTTCAATGCAGCGTGGTCAGTTCTGATGAGAAATTTACCACCAAGTAGATAATGACGGAAATTTTCTACAGCTTTGACGACAGCGACTAGCTCTTTCCTCGTAACGCAATATTTCTTCTCTGGCCTATTCAAACATTGGCGGAAATATCCAATTACCTTCTCTGCTCCGTCTCGAATCTGGGATAAAATAGCTCCAGTAGCAGACTGTGATGCATCCGTATCCAGAATGAATGTTGAATGAGGGATAGCTAAAGTCAGGATTGGTGCTGATGTAAGGGGTTTCTTTATTCTCTCGAATGATTCCACCCACTTCTGATCCCAAATATAAGGTCTTTCCTTCTCCGTTAAGCGGTGTAGAGGTTTGGAAATCATGGCGAATCCCTCGACGAATTTTCTATAGTATGAGAATAGTCCTAGGAACGTCAATAATTCGGATTTTGATTCCGGTGTTGGCCAATCTGTAATGGCCTCGATTTTGCTAGGATCGCATCTGACTCCCTTGCCTGAAATGAGATGTCCCAGATACAACACCTCATGCTGGAAAAAGACACACTTCTTTGCATTCATCTTCAATCCAGCATTCGAAAGGGTCGAGATTACGGAATGAAGCTCCTTGAACATTTCTTCATCATTTTTACTAAACACGATGTCATCCAAGTACACGACGCAGTCTTTCCATAAAAGATCTCTCAGAACTTCATTCATCACTCGGTTGAATGTAGCAGGTGCGTTGCAAAGTCCAAATGGCATAACGGTGAATTGATACAACTCGTTCCCAAGAGCGAAGGCAGTGATTTCTTTGTCTTCAGGCTCCATTTCAATCTGCCAGTAGCCACTTTTCAAATCAATAGTGGCGAACCATTCAGAACCAGCTGTTACTTCAAAAAGATCTTCAGGTCTAGGTAGAGGAATAGCATTCTTCTTGGTTACTGCATTGACTTCACGGTAGTCCACACAGAAGCGAATAGATCTGTCTTTTTTCAGATTCAGGGTTACTGGCGATGGCCAAGGACTTGAACTTGGTTCAATCACTCCTTGCTCTAGTCTCGATATTGTAATGGGATCTTCCTCGGGGCTTGCTTGATTGGTCTTGCATTCTCAATGATAATCCTGTGCTTGGTATTTTGGTAACGGCCTAAATCTTTTCCATCTTTGGAGAACACCTTGTGTCATTTTATCAGAAGGTGTCGAAGTCTTTGTTTTTGTGGTCCGTTCAATAATTTCGAAGAAGATTCGAATAATGCGGCCAGGTGGGGAAGTACATTGTCTATTTTTGTTGGATCTTGAATTTTCACTTCCCGAACAGAAACAATTTTTTCGTTGAATTGTTTCTTCAGAGTTTTCTTGAATTTCTCCAATAGTCCTGATTTATGTAGAAAATCCAGGCCCAGAATATAGTCTTCCATGAGGTCTGCTACAACTAAATCGAGATTTATCGTGAATCCGTCAATCAAAATTGAAGTATTTTAGATTGAGTGATGATGAAATTTCGTTTTGGCCACTGTTAAAATGTGAAGAGGCTGTTAAACTTCCTGAAAGGCCTTCGATTTCGTATTGAAGAATTTTGTGATTTAAGATTGAAATATCAGATGCAGTGTCGATGAGCATACAGCAATTTTTATTGTCGACTTTTCCCTTGAGTGTTGAATCCAGATCAGTTTTCTTCTCTCTAATGATCGCTTGATAGCAGTGGTTTCTTCTTGTTTGTTGAGTCAACCCGTCCCCCGTCGGATTGACTCCCATTAGTTTTCCTGCTGTGGGTTTTCATTGATACAAGGAGTGTAATCATTTGGTGATAGTTCTCGACGATTCCTAGTCCACCTGCAGTGAGAATCGTTTGTCTTGCGTTGAGAACTGTTGCCAGAGTTTCTAGAAGTATTTGAACGGCTCACTTGATTACTATGATTATCGAAGTGTCATGTATTCGGTCGAGAGTTCCTGCAAAATTTCTCATTATTTTTCGAATTTTTGCTGCACTCATTTGCATAATGGCCATAGTTTTTGCAGTTATAACATTGAATTTTTAATTTTTTAGAGGGAGGAAATTTTCCTGAATTTTGGTTGATTTTTTCCTGAAGATTGGTTGCATGAGATGGTGTTCCATTGGAGTATTTGAACCTCTCGCTAAAAGGTCGTTTTTTCTTCTCCATTATGTCATTTTCGCCGTTTTCAGTGTCGTTAATCGCTTTCAATTCTGTTGCCCGTTCAATAGCCGCACGCAAAGATGTGATTCTCTCTTCACGTAATTTTGAAGAAATTCGAAAATTTCGAAGATCTCTGATAAATTAACAGCAAGCGACATGGTCTCGCGCTTCATGAGGGATGTAAGGATAACCGAGTCAGGACAAATTTTTAATCTCTTCTCCAAATGTCGGGATGTCCTCCGAATCTTTTCTCTTGCGAAGTCGAGATTATTAGAATTCATGCGCGCGAAATATTTTTCACTGCACTCTTCATTCAGGATTCGGATCAATTTGTTATAATTTTTCGCGTCGGAATCGGATAAATAATCGAGGACTTCGAGAGCTTTCCCCCGTGAGCAAGATGCTAGATTTACACCGCGTGACTCGATTGACCAGCTATTATGTTCTGCTGCGACATTAAATTGCTTCAGATATTGAACCCAAGGCACTGAACCGTCGTATGCTGGAGGTTTGATTTTATTAAGACCATTAGCATACAAATGGGTCGACAAAAGATTATTTACAGCATTTGCATGACTAGCAGCGTTAAACAAATTACTACTGCTACTAGCAGAAGCATTAAAATGCATTGGAATATCAGGGGCAACATTATCTGTTTGTGGTGGCTCTCTTCTTGATCTGTTGTCCTGCAGTAACTCCTCCACGATTTTTCGGAAGTCCTGAGTCATTGTCTGTTGCTGTACCTCGAATCGAGTATCCAAATCAGCTGCAATGACACGTCAATGTTCATTAAGCTGCTCATTCAGTCGGGCCTCTTGATTCTCCATCCTTCCATCCAGCAAATTTTCTATGTTCTGGAAACGTTCCTCTGCTTCCCGTTGAAGAGTCCAAAATCTCGAGTTGAGTTCCTCCAACGTGCCCCCTCGTTCAGGAACCGAAAACGGACGATAACCCTGAGTTCTCGGTCCAAAGGATTGCATATTTGCTTCGTGGTCTGACTCGTCTCCCATCGTGTTCGATAAACGTGAGCGAGAACGATCGAACTGTCACTTCCACGAAATATTTTCTCTTACATGCACACTTTATAATTCACGATCTAAATTTTTACAGTTTTCTTCCAGTATCCAGTGAGCGACGAGTTGAACCACTTCTGACACCAATTGTAATAAGAAGGCGGGTTTTATAATTGAAATAAGTGGGGCGGTTTATTTATATTTGACAGGATTCAATTGTTCAATCGAATCGTAACAAAAGACACACCCATCTCGATCCTTCCATTCATTTGTTCCTCAACTCACACTTCTAAGAGAGGGGCCGCGGATATTTATTCATTCAAAGGATACCATAACATTACCATAAAAATGAGAGGTAATAATAATACATTACGGAGTGAAGTGTGATGTAATCAAGACTTGGACTTGAGGCCTGCAAATTCGATAGGCCGTCTCCTTGGTTTTACTCCTAGAGTTTTAGAGGCCAATAAAACTCATGAGTCTGATCAGCCTGTAGCCATTCTCAAAGTGAACGCTCTACGAGTTGAAAGTGTAACGTGACATTTTCGTATGGGGGTTAAAAATGCCTATTACCTTCGCCCTTCTTCCCCTTTATCTAGTTAAACTCAAAAATGCAAAAATCTATGGGCGCCAGGTAATCTTTAGCCGGAATTACCAAACCGGAGAAATCTACAAAATTAATTTTAATTAATCCCAAAACCTCAAAAATTTACTCAAAAGGGGAGAGAACTATATTTCTGGGGAAAGGTAACGGTCCTGGGTTCACTCAGTGTGCTAGGTTGTGGAGAGAGGGGTGGATTTCAGGTGGAGACGGGTATTCAGTGGTCAAAACTACAAAAAAAAAGAGAAGAAATCTACATTGTCCTTACGTGTTTCACTATTGAAATTTGTCAAAATTAAGAATTTACATTAGCACATAGTGGATTTACTACAAAAAAAAGAAAAGATTGATAATAATAAGCAGCAATTTTCTAACGAACGCGATATAATGAATTGACTCGAACTAGCTGATTCTGACAATAATACATTATTGATCAGTTCGGCTTCAAAATGAGGTAATAAATTCCTCAAGGATAATATAAAAGTATTTACTAATTCCGAAATACTCGAGAATTCCGAGAACCGGGGGAGAAATGTATACGGATTCTCCGTGAGAGTGAGAGAGCGAGGCAATAAACCCACCCGTGCACGTATAACGTACGGCGGGAGGAAGTAAAAATTCACTAAAACTAAACTCGCCGTAGCGGAAAATCGGCAGAGTGAAAGCCGAAAAACCTAGAGCCCCCTTGCTCGGAAAAGTCTAGAGAAGCCAATGAAATCAAAATCATAATTTTGGGATCATTGGAAGCCACTCCAGATTGAGTTGTATCCGGAGGGAAATTTAAACAGAGGAACGCTTACGGGAAGCGCTAGCCACCACTTGTAGGCGCATTAGGGGGTTACCTCGAGGGGGAAAACTCTACGCAATTTGTACGAAGGGAAAATAGGGATACTTCTCGCCATAGGAGCGAGGGAGAAGGAAATAGCCCACGTCGAAAATTGTACGATTTCGACTGGGAAACGACGCGGGAACTTCATTACCGAGAATAGACACACTCAATGAAGCCATAAATCATCTCAAAAGGTGATCGGGATAATCCGGAGTGGGGGAAGAACTCGGAGCCGACCCAATTTAGGTGGAATATCCGATCCAAAATCGGAGAGACCCGTGGATAAATATCCAGGATAAGGGTTAATACCACATTCGAACCCACAAATCCGATTAAAAAGGGGGTGAACAACCACTGCACGTGGCTGAAGGCCACGCGAGGGATACCGCCACGAGGGGGAAAAACCGACGCCATTATCAATGGCTCGGATAAAATTCAATTTCCACGGTAAAAACTCACGATTTTCCTATGTTTAGTGGTCCTCTTCCCTTTGCGGACCATCCTGGATCGTAACGGCTTCTCCAAAATGTACAATAATCCACGTGGCACAATTACGTTGCGTGGACACACTCAAAAATTTGCACGTGACTAATGGTCGACGACGGTCAACGCGGAACTAACTGCCCTGGGTCAATGTTACGGGCACTAACCGCAGCGCGAATTCCGGCCAACAGAGGCGAGCTCTGATTGGTGGAGATTTTGGCGCATCAAGCGTTGGCTTCGATGGCGCTACCGAATGCTTTTGGGGGAACTCAAACGCGAAAAATACTCGACTCGAATTTTTCTCTATATAATTCTATAACTAAAATGGTGGTTATTCCGGACCGAACTGGTGGATGTTCGGAAAATTTCTAAGGGTTCTTGGCGCCTCCTACGGGTCGGTTCTCCTGGATTCACGGGGTTAAAAGACCGTTACTACTAACTAATTCTCCTAACTTTTCAAAACTCTAAGCAACCTGGCAATTCATGGGATAAAAGAGTTGCACTTGTTCCCCGTGACCTTCCACCGAAAATCTAAAACGTAACCATCTAACCGCTGTCAAATCCATTATCCATTATAATTTGGATAATTCCATGGGCCCTCAAAAACGCGTAATTATTCCGGTCTTGAGATGAAAAAAAATGATATTACGGAAACAAAACACAAATTTAGCCACACCACGGCGTGGAAATCCCCAAACCTCATTGTCGTTACGAGGATTGGACTTCTGGCCACCCCGGGGTGGAAAAGTGAAACTCTCTCTCTCTCTCTATTTTTTACTCACGGATCGCCTTCCTATGTCACGGGGGGTTAGTTGTTTTGATGGCAGTATCGTGTCCTAACGAACATCCCCACATGTTCGTTACAAAAGTAATATCACCACTGGAGCATACAACAACAATGATAAAGTTTATACAATTCATGAATTTTTTTCTGTAGTGCCCTCTGGATATAAAATTATGGAAGTACCATCACAAGTTATTCATTTACCAAAGTCTGTAAAAACGATAACCGATTTACAGCTCCGAATCATTGATCAAGACGGTGACTTGGTGAACTTTAGAGGTGAAACAATTATCATCAGGCTACACATCAAGTCTACTTCATAATCATAGGCATAAGAAAAAGTGAAAAAAAAAACGTTTTTGTCAAATAAAAATCTTATTCGAGGAAAGCCTGAGTATCAAAGCCCCTCCGGTCTTTGAAGATTCCCTCGCATATGCCTCGACAGCACTGGATAATAGCGATGAAATTCGACTTACTCCACAAAAGCAGGATCCCTGCATTTTACCGTAATTCGTTCACCGTTACTTACACATTGATGGTAAACTGCTTAAATCGGACAACAGCAACTCTACAACTACTAAATTCGTGAATAACGCCATTTATCATAAATTTCAAGAGATGTGCTATGAAATTAATGTTATTGAGATTGATAACGTCAGGAATGTGGGTATCACTACTCTCGTGAAAAATCTCATCTCATTGACACCCAATCAAAGCATCTTAATGGAAAATGCTGGATGGCTAGACGTTCAAGAAAAAACGAGTTTAACTGATGAGAATGGTTGTTTTGATATTTCCATCCCATTACGTATGTTGCTGGGATTTGCTAAAGATTATCGAAAAATTATGGTCAATGTGAAACATGAGCTAATTTTGATTAGAGCTCGTCATGACAATAATGCTCTGATTTCAACCGCAAAAGAAGATGTGAAGATCAACTTTACAAGGAGACCTCACCAAGGGTCATAGGCGTTGGGAAATGGCATATCTACTGTCGTGTAAAGGGGCCTGAATGTATCCCAGTTATGCGTTTTTTATCGGCCAATGGGTTTTTTTTGCAAATAACGAGGTGTCGATTTCGGGTCAATATAATAAAAAATTACATTTTCTGACGACGGAAAATGATGTCGACTCAAGAGTCTATATGGCAAAGAAGAAAGTAGGTGTCTCTCATGTTTCATATGCATATATTCAAAATGCAAAACAGAATCTATTCATGTATCTTATTCCTAGGTTTATTACGTACAGAAATAGATAGAGTAGAAATGAGCCAATATGTAGGGCTCGGATATGATTGGGACGGAGAACTGAAAGGAGAAGAGACCGATTTAGAATGTGACAGTGCTGATGAAAGAAATATTCGCAATACAATTGAATATGATATCGACAAAACGTTTGAGATTATAAAAAAACGAGATTTTAACAAATGTCATCAATCCATAAAAATTATAAATTAATTGAAGAAGGTGATGCAGGCCGAAAACAACTCTCAAGGTGAATATTCTATATATTTCGTTAATTTTATTAACTCTGTATTCATCTTATTTTTATATGAATATAATGAGACGTTATATTAGACGTGGTAATGTGAGCAATCGTCTCACATATCGATGTTTGAAGAAAGAGATTTGGCAGGAAGTCTACTCCTTATGAACCGAAAGTGTTGTTATACATGATGCAGATGTTCAACAAATCGCCATGATAAAAGCCGCTGAAAAAGGTCTTCATGAATTCAAAGGAAATGAATTTACGATACGCCTGAATTTTTTGCTGCTTAAGAATGAGATAATATTCGATTGTTTCTGATGTATCAACAGGCAAGTGATGGTTGGCTGCATTATTTCAAAAAATCGTACAACTTGGTCGATCGTCATATCGATAAAATATGCGTTTCCAAACCAAGCGATGATGAAAACAAATTGCAGAGAATTGTGGAATCTTTTAAGTGTGACAAATTACCGGAAATAGTTAAATATGCTCCAAATAAGGTATTTTTTTCATTTTCGCATAGTGATTGTTGCAGAAATGATTCAATCAAAAATAATCAATATTTAATTCCTAGATACGGAATGCTGACCAAATGGGCTTGCAACTTCAAGTGACTTCGGGGCGTACGTTAGCGTTATGAGGAACAAAAAAGGTTGTTCGTAAAGTCTCCACGACAGTACACATTTCATTTGCCAACGCCTGTGACCCTTGGTGAGGTCTCCTTGTTAGTAAAATTGAGTGGTTGATCCCATATGTCACACTGTTTGATACTATGAAGATTGAATTGCTGAACTTCATACAGAATGATCCTGCAATAGTGATGAGCATTAGATGATGATAATTATACAGGGTGTTAGGGAATGACCTCTTTTCCTCTTGACAGTTGATAAGAAAAAAATCACAGATTACGGAAAAATTCTTCAAAAAAATATTCATTGGAAGGATTTTTTCACGTTCAAGATTGAAAGTAGACGGAAAAACGTTGAGAAATTCTGAGTCCGAAGTTGACTCAAGATGGTGGAATAAACATTTGGCAACGTCGCAAATATCATGAAGTAAGTTGCTGTTGCGCTCGGGATTTTTTTCCCAGAAAGTTGAGTCATGGATTATGGAGAAATGTGAGATAGGATGCAATAATGATTCAATGCATGTTTCATAACCTATCTCAGGAAATGCAACGATTCATCAGTTGAGCACGACGGTGTGGGAGAGGAGATGTTTGATAACATGCAGTTCAGCGTAGGATAGCTGCCTTTTGTACATTCAAATATGAGCATGGTAATTTCTCAACATGAAGAGAGATCAAGAATCATTGACATAACCTCGTTTTTGTACTGTGCGGTAGTTCCATAGGCTGTGTCCACCCCTGAGGTTTCTTACGGCTGATAAATATGTGAAGCTCTGATGAAATAAGAGTCTGAGGTACTCATTCAATTCTAGATTTTAGTGACGAGCAAATTTGGAATTGGAAATGATTTCATGGGATAGTGGAATTCCGTTTGTGGGGGGCAGTGCCAGGGGCCATGATGATTTACTGACTCAATCAACGAGGCTCGCCTCTTTCACAAATCCGTATTGTTTTCCCATGTTGCCCATTGAAACAGATCTCACAAATGTTCAATCAAATTGAATGGGTAGAGGATAACTAGAAGTTCAAGTGTTACTCTGATTAAAAATTAAGAGTCAATTTTATGATTTCTTCTCTATAAGAGAGTGAACTCTGCAATTGCTAAGAGTGAGCAGGGATCGGCATTAATCATTACTTTGGTAAGGATTACAGCTCAGGTTGATGATTATATTTGTAATCCATTAATCTCTCCACTGATTTTTTGATTACAAGACAAATCGGCAATCAGGACTGAAAACTCTTGAATATTTAATCAATTGATAATCATAACGTAAATGTGCTTGATTACTTAATACTTCATCAATCGCAACTTGTATTGATGAATTACTTCATCAATCGTCAATCAATTTGAAAAATTATTTAATTATTTCCTTAAGCGTTGATTTGACTGAGAAATTATTTAATTAATTAATTGAGCGTTAATCTGCCTCAAAAATTATTTGATTATTTGATTACACGTTAATTCAACTCAAAACTTCTTTGATTGAATAATTCGTAATCAGAACTGAAACGTAATCGATTACTCTATCAGATTACTAAATACTCTTGTTTTTAGGAAAAATGGGGCAGAAAGACCTTTTTTATTATATTTTTTAAATTTAATATGATGATTTTTTCAAAATGAAAGTTGAAAAATTCCCAAAAATTGTAATAAGAATTCCAAAAGAATGAGCTGTAGAAAAATCGACCTTCATGGCTTTATTCTATGAACAAATATCTATTAACAAATGCATAGGAAAATTGCAGAATTTTTAATAGAATTGGTGCAAAAAATGAAATTTTTCAATAGAGTTTTAATAAAAATCTCATAGAATTCCTGTAGAGTTTCAAAGAAAATCAATAGAATTTTTTAGGGAAAGCAACATATTTTGACATATAATTTTGTTTGTTAGTCATTTATGATATTTTTTTTTTGAATTCAAAGTTGCATAAAAATTTCGTGCATGTATGGCCAGAAAAGAGGGAAATTTCTATTTATTTCCGTTTTTGTTAATTATGAGAATCTAGTGTGGGTATATTTTTAACAGATAAAACAGCTGGATAATTCTAAATACTTTAATCGAAATATTTTATTTACAATTATTATTTTAAAAATAATTCAAGAAAAACGGCTAAATCGTCTAATGCCTCTGATGAGGACTTCGTCTACTTCGTCGACTTCAATATGCGTCTAATTATTCCCGACAATGAACTGCCCTCGCCGTACCCTCATCCCTTAAATGTACTCCTTCGACCCTCCTAGGGTCCTTCCCCCACTACCATGCACTTTCTGGGCCTCACTCGCCATTTCCATATGGCACATTCCATCTCAACTCAGCCACACCAGATTTTTTTTTGACTGGGAAATATCATTGACTAGGTGCATTTTGAACTATTACATATAGACAGTGATCATGCAAAATTTTATTGCCCTGCCACTTTTTGTTTCTGAGATAATCATTATGAAACTTGAAATTTTCAAAAAATCATTACTTCTGAATGGAGCATCCGATTTTAATAAATGAAAAAAAGAAAATTTTCTTTTTTTCTCGTACTTCAAGAGTACTTCTCGTAGCTCCTAGACCGGTTTTTCGAGAATTTTTCGCGTTTCCATTTTTTTTTCACTCTAGGGCCGCTTGATATTCGATCGAAATATTTTTTTTACGATAGAGGATGTCCTTATATGATACGAAAAAAATACGCCATAATGGAAGAGCGAAGCAATGCACCAAAAAAAATTTTTGTTTTTCGAATTTTTTGGATTTTTCAGTTTTTAGGGGAGATCCATCGGTTTTTTTTTAAAAGAAATGAGTCTGTCAACCATTATTCTTCATTCATATATGATGACATAAGACTACACCATCATGTAACGGAGAGAGAGTGCGCCGAAAAAAAAATTTTTCGTTGAAATTTTTACTGGAAGGGTAGATAGTTGAGTTGAACATTATCATCATCGGAAGTTTGCTAAATTATGATCAAACAAATGAGAGAAAGAAACAAACCGAATCAATTAATTGATTTATCATTATCAGTCGGTTCCAAGGCTTTAATTCTAGAAAAAAACCTCAATTTCTCGATTGATTTTTTATCACCATACGATTGTGTGGATGGATTACCGAGCTCCTGTCTTATTCTATTCTTGCAACGAGGTAAGGAATTTTCACGTTGATTATACAGAAATGATCTTTATTCTCGGAATTGACATCTTCGGATTTCATAGGATGCCGCGGAGTGATAGATGTGCGAATCAAATGTGGGCTCTTGGTGAGAAGGGACACCTCGGTTATAATTTACGTCTGATTTCCTTGACACTACACGAGATATTTCCTTTTTTACCATTGTCTGCGCAAATCTGTGGTCAATGCCGAACGAGAGCTCCAACTTATGTCATTCCTCCATCTGTCCCCACGGTTAAACTTAATGTTACACATCTTCAGCGTTCGGAAACTCCACCCGATATATCAATGCTCCAAGCCGAAACATGTGGCCCAAGTATGGATGTGATGAACTGTTCTCTGAGAACAGGTCGATCTTTGCATCTTGATGATTCCAGCATATCAATCGACGACGAACCAGACGATGAAGCTGAATTTGACAGTTCTTCCATGGATTATGATTCGGAAGATGAGCAAAGTGATTGATCCATCTTCATCTAAGCAGTATCGGTCTGCGAGAGAAATAGAATTAGAAGAAATGTTGGATGGTTTGAAGCAGAAATTCAAAGATCTGAAAAACTACCGTGAGCACCGGCAAATCTTGACGGTTCATCCACAGTCGTGAAGTGCGTGAGAAATTGTTTCTGAATTTGGAACTACCAGATACATGCCATCAAGAGTGAAAAGATTGAGAAAAATTAAAGGAGTGTTTGCTCCACTAATTGCGAAAGCAGGTCATTCACTACCCAGCTCAACCGTCGAGAAGGCACACAATTTTCCCTAGAGCACAGTCGCGTCATGCCAGGAATGAAAGGTAAAATATCCATCAAGATCAATGGAGAGAAGAAATTAGTGCAAAAGCGAATGATACTCGAAAATATAAAAGTCCTTCATCGGAAGTAAAAACATGCGAATGAAGATGCTAAGGTCGGTTTCAGTAAGTTTGCCGAGCTGAGACCTAAACAATGTTTAGTGGCGGGAGCAAATGGCACTCACGTGAGTAGTGTAATAGTGCCGGTTCTGGCACAACGTTTTTGGCGTCGACCTGGTCGTTGGGGCCCAGTAGGGGGGTCAGATGAAAGTGGGTGGGTGGGTGGTTGATTAATTCGCGCGGTCGCGGTTTAATTCGCGGTTTGATTCGCGGTTTGATTAATCAATTCGCGGTTTTTCCCTCGAAGTGACGAAAGGGTTAATTAATTCGCCGTTTGATTCGCGGTTCGATTAATTAATTCGCGGTTTTTCCCTCTAAGTGACGAAAGGGTTAATTAATTCACGGTTTAATTCGCGGTTTGATTAATTAATTCGCGATTTTTTCCCTCGAAGTGATGAAAGGGTTAATTAATTCACGGTTTAATTCGCGGTTTGATTAATTAATTCGCGATTTTTTCCCTCGAAGTGATGAAAGGGTTAATTAATTCACGGTTTAATTCGCGGTTTGATTAATTAATTCGCGATTTTTTCCCTCGAAGTGATGAAAGGGTTAATTAATTCACGGTTTAATTCGCGGTTTGATTAATTAATTCGCGGTTTTTTCCCGCGNGCTGGTTAATCAATTTCATTCGCGGTTTTGCGTTACAAAGGACCTTCTCGGTGGCACTAGTCAATCCACCCCGCGAGGGGGTGAGTGAAGGGGTTAATTATTTCGCAGCTGTAGAAATCATAGTAGGGGCTCCTCTTCTTCTTCAAACAGTGACACCTGGCTCCACTTGACATGTCTGAACTTGAGTTTTCCGGTACTTCCTCGTTTGCCGCCCCCCTTCGTATGAAATTATTGTTGATAACGATATCAATATGTAAATATTTATTTTAAAAAACATTTTCCTGTCACATGTCTGAACTTGAGTTTTCCGGTACTTCCTCGTTTGCCGCCCCCCTTCGTATGAAATTATTGTTGATAACGATATCAATATGTAAATATTTATTTTAAAAAACATTTTCCTGTCACATGTCTGAACTTGAGTTTTCCGGTACTTCCTCGTTTGCCGCCCCCCTTCGTATGAAATTATTGTTGATAACGATATCAATATGTAAATATTTATTNAATATGTAAATATTTATTTAAAAAAACATTTTCCTGTCACATGTCTGAACTTGAGATTTCCCGTACTTTCTCATCTGCCGCTCCCCCTTCTTGTGAAATTGTTGTTGATAACGATATCAATATGTAAATATTTATTTTAAAAAGAAGAGTTCAGAAGGGGAGGGAGTATGTATATCTGCAAAGGCAGAGGATCAGTCATTCAAAAACTTAGGTGCCCCCACCAATTCGGCATAGTCCTCGACAAATTTTACACTTTGTAGTAGGAGGAGTTTCCGAAAAATCATTTGCTGCAAACTGATAAGAATGGAAATGCGTCGGAAAAAGTCCGAACGCAATCTTTTGTTTACATAGAATTTTTCGGTTTACCTGGGAACGCATGTTGTACTCACAACCCGAAGAACATGATGTTTGACAAACTGGAGCAGAGATTTCGGACCCTTTGATGTCCTATCGCACCGCAAAGATTAAATGTTATCCTGGACATTTTTCAGCTATTTTTTTTCCCACGAACAAAGAATGTTGCTATTTTGTTAATAATTTTCCAATGAGTCACATGATTCTTTTTCAACCAATCACGTAAGATTTCACAGAAGGATGAAAATGTATTGGAAGATGTCCGAACGCAATCTTTTGTTTGCATAGACTTTTTCGGTTTACCTGGGAATGCACGTTGTACTCACAACCCTAAGAACATGATGTTTGACAAACTGAAGCAGAGTTTTCGGACCCTTTGATGTCTAAACGCACCGCAAAGATTAAATGTTATCCAGGACATTTTTCAGTTATTTTTTTTCCCACGAACAAAAAATGTTGCTATTTTGTTAATAATTTTCCATGAGTCACATGATTCTTTTTCAACCAATCACGTAAGATTTTACAGAGTGTACAAGCATAGGCACACCCACATATGTATCTATATAAACAAATTTCACCTTGATTTTCCGCTAGTTCTTTAGTGTCTTTATCATGAACAACATGGATCCTAACGCGTGTAAAAGATTATTGAGGTCATTGGAGGATGTGTATGAAATAGTCAAAACGAATAAGAGACCCAGGAAAATTCAACAATGGCTTAATCACATCAGAGGATATTGGAAAGAAATTAATGCATTATTGAAGAGGAGTTCGAGTCATAGTGAGAAAAGACGTTTAATTCACATGTTAGGATGACTGAAAGCGTTCTACGCAAGATTCAGAAACTTGGAAGTGATAGGAGGAGACTTAAGGGGTAATTTAACTGATTGAGTCCGATGGGAGGACTTACAAAGTATTTTTGAGGGTCGTATGAGAACAGGAGTGATTGTTAACGTGAAAAATCCAGACACCCAAATTTTTAGATGATGCTAGACGAATGCTCTGTGTGCGTTTGAAAAATGCATGGAAACAAGAAGGAAGTTTGAAAGTGAATGTAGTGTTAACTTGTAAATATGAAATTAATAGAGATGAACACCTCATTGAAGAAGAAAAATATTTCAGTATCAAGAATGAAATAATTCTTGATTCAACTGATATTAGGCAGTGGTTTGATGAACNCGGATGAGTTCCAGGAAAAAGACTCAGGCTGGAGATTAGTTGACGTAATTAATTTAGAAGTGAACATAAATAAATATAATCCATTGCGCGGAGGATCCAGCTTCGTTGAACTACCTGAATGGATTAAAAAGAAACATGCTGTCGTGAACGTTCAAAATAAAGACGATGCCTACTGCTTCTTATGGTCCATTATGGCCGCTCGCTGTAACGTTCGAAATAAGCAACGAACAAACTCATATCCCTGTTTCAGCACTGTCATGAAAAGATTTGGTGACCNCATTGCGCGGAGGATCTAGCTTCGTTGAACTACCTGAATGGATTAAAAAGGAACATGCTGTCGTGAACGTTCAAAATAAAGACGATGCCTACTGTTTCTTATGGTCCATTATGGCCGCTCGCTGTAACGTTCGAAATAAGCAACGAACAAACTCATATCCCTGTTTCAGCACTGTCATGAAAAGATTTGGTGACCTCAATTACCCCATGGCATTAAAAGACATTCCCAAGTTCGAGAAAATGAACGAATTGTCGATTAATGTATATGGAATCGACAGTGACGAAGAATCAGAGAAAAAATGGATTGTGCCCCTTTATTTGAGCAAAAATCTTCCAGGCACACTGGAAGAGGAAGAAAGAACAATTCACCTTCTCATGATTGAAAAAGAAGACATCCTCGATGGTGAACAGGAAAGAATTCATCACTATACATGGATCTCGAATTTGTCTCCTTACGTTGGTGTGCAAATTTCAAGAGCCCAACACAAAACACTCATATGTGACAGGTGTTTGTGTCACTTTTTCAAAAAAGAGGCCTACACTAATCATAGGATCGATTGTATATCAATCAATAAGTGTCGAATGATTTTTCCTCATCG
>NW_021680620.1:66306-67134 GCF_001412515.2 Diachasma alloeum | reverse complement strand
TTATTGGAAAAAGTGTCCGATGACAATGATATAAATACCAAAATATACCAAAATCATATACCATTCAGTGTTGCATTTTGTGTGAAATGTAGCTATGATAACTCAAAATCGGAACTCTCTATTTATCGTGGAAAAGTCTGTGTAGAGTAGTTTATTGAGCAGCTACGTATTTTAGCTATAAAAGTTGATGCTGGATTACAGAGAAATGAGCCCATGAACTTGACTTTCGAGGNAAAAAGTGTCCGATGACAATGATGTAAATACCAAAATATACCAAAATCATATACCATTCAGTGTTGCATTTTGTGTGAAATGTAGCTATGATAACTCAAAATCGGAACTCTCTATTTATCGTGGAAAAGTCTGTGTAGAGTAGTTTATTGAGCAGCTACGTATTTTAGCTATAAAAGTTGATGCTGGATTACAGAGAAATGAGCCCATGAACTTGACTTTCGAGGTGGAGCGAGCCTATAATGCAGCTAAAACATGTCATATTTGTGGCAGGGCATTCACCGAAAAAGCAGTGAAACATCGGAACCATTGCCACTTTACGGGAAAATATCGCGGAGCAGCCCATCCCGGTTGTAACCTGAATTACACAGAATCGTGTGTAATCCCTGTGGTTTTCCACAATTTGTCAGGTTATGACTGGCACTATTTCATTAAGTCCCTTGCGAGACAATTCGAGGGCTCTGTGACATTACTCCCAATTACTAAAGAGAAATACATTTCTTTTACAAAATCAGTCGAATCAACAAGAGTCCACTTGAGATTCATTGACTCATTTCGTTTTATGGCAAGCAGTATCGATAAACTTTCTTCATATTT
>NW_021680620.1:57884-64330 GCF_001412515.2 Diachasma alloeum | reverse complement strand
GTATGATATTCTTATATGCATCAATATCACTCTCACTAATTAGAGTGTTATCAGGATTTTTCATGAAAAGAAGCTCCAATAATCCCTCAGTACAAGCGTATTTCATGGTTTTTACTTTAATAAATTCATCCTCAAAAAATATGGGAGAGTCTCCAATCATAAAATTATGTGTAAGTTTGCGAACACCATAAGCCTTGTCCCATTTTGTTGTGTTGATTTGTGCCAAATATTTCCCCGCAAGAGTGTTGGCATCTTCTTCTGTCTCTATCTCTTCAGTGCTGGTCTTTGAACTTTTACTCAAAATGCGTGAGCTGTCAATGGCTGGAAGTATAATAGCATCATGTGAATTTCCTAAGGATGGAATGATAGTCTCATACAGAGTGTAATAAAATGAAGAATCGTCAGCTGTAGTCCCAGAACTGTCTTCAGAGGCATCTCTACGCGACAACATCTGCTTTGGGGTACTCCTATATCTGAGTTTTCGTTGATTCTTGTAATCAATGGATTGCTTTCTATCATCAGTCAATTCAATTTTTTGTCTACTGTCATCGAATGATTTCGCATTTCGAGCGGCTAATTCCTGAAGCGGTCTCACAATGGGTTTGAGAACTTCATTCATTGCTTCATCAACATTATCTCTGCCTAATTTCAACAGGTTATGTTTTCGTTGAATAGCTTTTCGTGCATTGGAAATTTGACGTAAAAGCTCTTGTTGTTTGCACAATTCACCCTTGTGGGGAGGCATGTTGACTCACTGGAATCTATCTCAGAACTGTTTACTTCTTCCTCCCACAACTGTTATTTATTCGAATGAAACAATCGAAATTTTTCCTATATCGACCCCCATCAACGTCACTATCTTTATCAATAACTAGAAAAGTATAATTGTCTTTCCAACAGGCTGAGCACAATTCTTTGAATTTCTCGAATGACATATCTGTGTTCACATGATCGTTATAAATATGTCTCAAATTCATTTCATCCTGTTTAAATAATACGAGAAAATTGACATTGTCACGCACCAAATGTTTTGGGATGCGAGCGTATGACTGACACAAATAAAAACTGTCAACATTTTTATGTCTCCCCATACAAAAATATGCCTTGATATTATTTTGTTTCTCGCATGCCACATCGTCGAATATGAACAGTGAATGCTCTTTTGCATTATCTACCGAGACAACTTCCTCATTGTCTGAGAATGGATAATACTTCATGTCATCAAGAGGTTCCAGTAAACTTTGTAAAAATTGATATTTGGGTTGATTGAGGGACTTTGAATACACATAAATATTCGAAAACCTGAGACCATTAGGATGAATTATGAGACTCAGTAGGGCATTAGTTTTCCCACAATTTGATGGACCACAGAAAACCGCGCGAATCGTATTTGGTAGCAATTGGCCGTGACGTTTCGGTTTATTGGTATCTTTCACAGTTACTGAATCGAAATTAATGACGGGTAAACCGCTGAGATGTGTACTGAACTCCATCTTTATGACAACTGCGGCAGAAACCTATAAATTGATTGTTTTATAGCAAAAATTAGTCAGTTCCGCTTCAGACATGATTGTGCACAGATCGCGCGCTAGCAAAAAGGGGAAAGGATTGTTGAACAACGTCATCAACAATCTTCCCGTTGAATTGCATTTGCCAGGCTACCAGTACTGTGGACCAGGCACGAAATTAACGAAAAGATTAGCTCGAGGAGATCCTGGGATTAATCCACTCGATGCTGCTTGTAAGGCGCATGACATTGCCTACTCAAAAAATCGTCAGAATATTTCAGCACGACACGAAGCTGATAAAGTACTTGCAGAGCAAGCCTGGCAACGCGTTTCAGCATCAGATGCCAGTGTGGGGGAAAAGGCAGCCGCTTTATTGGTAACAAACGCTATGAAAGCTAAAACAAAATTAGGCATGGGTGTGAAAAAATCAGGCACGGATGTAAAAAATCTGGCATTGCCATGAAGACTAGAAAAAAATCAGGTATGGGAGTAAAAAAACGTGTGGCTAAGAAGAAGAAGAGGAGAGTGAAACCTAAAAAGCGAGTCACAATTGGGGCAATCATCAGAGCTGCCAAGAAGTCAATCAAATTGAATAATGGGTCACATGATGCTATTAGAACAGCACTCAGTGGTGCAAGAGTAGCCATCAAACAGGTTGGAGGGAGAAGTAGAGTTACTATTCCACGAGTTATTCCTGTTCCATCAAAAATTGGGGGAATCTTACCATTTCTCGTGCCATTATTTGCCGGATTGAGTGCCACGGGGGCATTAGCTGGAGGAGCTGCTGGAATTGCTAAAGCTGTGAATAGTGCCAAAGCCGCCAAACAACAACTCGCCGAAAATAAGAGACATAATGAAACTATGGAGGCTATCGCACTCGGCAGAGGTTTACATCTTAAACCTTATAAAAAGGGAATGGGCTTGTATTTGAAGCCAAAAAACTATTAAAGATGCTACCACGCAGGGCTCTGACTGACGGGGATATTGGAAAGTATGCAAAACTCATGGAAATTCCCCATTTCCGTGGTGTTTTCATGCGCAATGATCTACCGAAAAATGGTCCATTGAAAAATGAGTCAGCCATCATCAATTTGGATGACAAGAAGGGTCCTGGAACTCATTGGGTTGCCTACAAGAAAGTGGGGAACGATGTTACCTATTTCGATAGCTTCGGGAACCTGCAACCTCCTACAGAACTCTTCAATTACCTTGGAGTTGGTAGCATAAAATATAATCACGAACGTTTCCAGAACTGGAATACCTTCAATTGTGGACATTTATGTTTGGCATTTCTCAATGGATGCCTATATAAGAGCAAACGTTGATGACTTTTACTTAGTCGATGTTCAGAAATCATGGGTGATTCATTCACATTGACAATCTCAGGGGTATCATCCGTGTTGGAGGTGCAATATTTTCCACCAATCGAACTTTCTCCTCAGAAGAATTATGTTCTTGGACTCGTGGAATTTTTAACTTTTAATTCCATTCCAAACGTTGATACGAGCAATAATAAATTGCACATAGGTGATACAATCCTCACCATTCCGACGGGAAGTTACGAGATCGATGATATCTCAAAATTTATTGTAAGAAGTGTGGAAAAGCATAATATTGATATAAAAATCAGAAGTAACAATAACACGTTACGGAGTGAAGTGTCATGCAATAAGGATTTGGACTTGAGGCCTGCAAATTCGATCGGTCGTCTCCTTGGTTTTACCCCTAGGGTTTTAGAGGCCCATAAAACTCATCAGTCTGATCAGCCTGTAGCCATTCTCAAAGTAAACGCTCTACGAGTGGAATGTAATATCACCACTGGAGCATACAACAACAGTGATAAAGTTCATACAATTCATGAATTTTTTCCTGTGGTGCCCCCTGGGTATAAAATTGTCGAAGTACCATCGCAAGTTATTTATTTACCAGTGTCTGTAAAAACGATAACCGATTTACAACTCCGAATCGTTGATCAAGACGGGGACTTGGTGAATTTTAGAGGCGAAACAATTACCATCAGGCTACACATCAAATCTATTGTATAATCATGGGCATAGTATATAATCGTAAGATTGGCTACTCCTATAAAAGCCCCCAATCATGCCTCGCTTCAATCACTTCGCATGCTGGTTTCAAGGGGTTAACACCTCAGAACGTGAAGTTTCTCAAGAGTCTCGGTCTGGCCGTAAGAAAAAGTGGAAAAAACGTTTTTGTCAAGTAAAAATCTTATTCGCCTGTTGTATACCATGGAGGAAAGCCTGAATATCAAACTCCCCCCGGTGTTTGAAGATTCCATCGCTCACTATGAGATCCATGCACATCAGCCATATACCTCGACGGCACTGGATAATAGCGATGAAATTCGCATCACTGTACAAAATCAAGATCTTTGTATTTTACCAAGTAAAAGTTACTTGCACATCACGGGTAAATTGCTCAAATCGGACAATGCCATCTCTACAACTACAAGCTTCGTGAATAACGCCATTTGTCATCTATTCCAAGAGATCCGCTATGAAATTAATGCTATTGAAATTGATAAAGTGAAGAACGTGGGGATTACTACTCTCATGAAAAATCTCGTGTCATTAACACCAAATCAAAGTATCTCAATGGAAAATGCCGGATGGTTGGGTGTGCAAGAGAAATTGAGTTTAACTGATGGCAATGGTTGCTTTGACATCTCCATCCCATTGGGCATGTTGCTGGGATTTGCTGAAGATTATCGGAAAATCATGGTCAATGTGAAACATGAGTTGGTTCTAGTCAGAGCTCGCCATGATAACAATGCTTTGATTCAAACCGCCAAAGAAGATGTGAAGATCAATTTTATGAGAATTGAGTGGATGGTTCCATATGTGTCATTATCGGATACTAAAAAGATTGAGTTGCTCAATTTCATCCAGAAAGATCCCGCAATATCGATGAGCTTCAGATCATGGGAATTATATGAGTATCCAATGCTTCCAGCGACAACAAAACACGTGTGGACGGTGAAAACCGCAACTCAGCTTGAGAAACCACGTTATGTCATTCTAGGCTTCCAAACAGATCGAAAAAATAGAAATAAGAAAAATGCTAGCAATTTTGATCATTGTAGTATCATCGATGTGAAATTATTCCTAAATTCCCAACGTTATCCATATGGAAATTTGGATGTAGACATGACTAAAAATCAGTATTCGATACTATATGACATGTATTCAAACTTTCAATCATCATATTATGATCAACAAGCGAATAATCCATTATTGACAAAAGCACAATTTGCATCGATTACACCCCTGGTAGTCATCGATTGCTCTAAACAAAATGAATCCTTGAAATTCGGACCTGTGGATGTCCGCCTGGAGTTTGAAACAAAAATAAGTTTTTCTTCGGAAACAGCTGCTTATTGTCTCATTTTGCACGATCGAGTAGTACATTACAACCCGATAAGCGGAGGAGTAAGAAAAGTAATCTAAGGAGTAGGGGCGAGAGGGGTATAAATTCTCATGACGATAGAAATATTTCATCAGTTGCGATGGAGGTGCTCGCGGACGTACAAGGTTTCCAAACGCTCTCCAACGAGTTCATCGTGAAAGAATTCGGATACACAGTTTTGGATTCTGGTGTAGAATACCCTAATGTTTGGTTTTTCAAGCCCCCATAAAGATTCTCTAGTTTACCAGCGAAGTATAGAAGGATAGCTTTGTGGCTTGAGCGTCATCATCATGGATTACCCTGGAACTATGGGAATAGATCATACGAGCAAGTTGGACAATTAGTGCAAAAGTGGGAAAATATTGGTATAATTTATGTGAAATGTGAGGAGAAAAAAGAGTGGTTGAAAAAAATTTCTGGTCTTGTATTAGCACCGTTAGGAGTTAATATTGAAGAAATTTTCGATGATTGCCCATCACTAGCCAAATTCAAAGATTTAGCATCTCGTACTTGTCCATTTCATAGTTATAGAGGCGACAACAAGGCAAATGCCTTAAAAAATGTGGAGCTACTCAAAAACTGGATGAAGAAGAAAAGAATAGTACGACCAGTAGATCGATCCTTCAATATTTACTACAAATTGAACAATTTAAATTTGATGGATTGTGAAGCTATTACATATCTGCCACATTCATTTATAATTTTCGTCGCTGCATGCCATGTTGATCAGTGCTGGGACAAGTTGACTGATGCTATGAGAGCTGATTGGCACATCAAAAGATGTAGACGTTGTTTGGAGCACTATCAGACTCTCGAGGGTGATACTTTTGATGGACCGCCACCTATGATAAGGGATTGTGTTAAATGTAATGATTCTTAAAAAACAACAAAATATATTTAATTATTATATTTATTCACGTATTTCTTATTTACTATTACATTAGTTATAATCATTAAAAAATCATTGTGTAAAAAAAATTGCCAATAAAGAAAAAAATGAAAATATTGTTCTATTTAATTTGCAAGTTAAGCAACAATCTCCTCATCCTCTGCATGGAATTTGATTTCGTTGTATTGACCACCCAAATACTCCAACTTTGGTGCGCCTTTCTTGATTTCATTCAGCAAATCTTCAAATTCTTTAGGATTATCAATGAAAAATTTTGATATCCTTCGGTTGAGGAAAACTGAATAAGTATTATTCAAATGGAGGATCACACTCATTCCATGCTTGGTTTTGACTTTAGAGGCAGCTGTGATGGTGTATAAATAGTTGCGTTTCAATTCAGACATTTTCACTAAGAGAAGTTCTTTGAACCCTGCAATAGTATTCATCACATTAAAATCTGCTTCATCTGCTTTATTTTCAACTTTCACGTTTGAATCAGGATGTAGGCGAAGATTGTTGTATTTCCCACCAAGATATTCCAACGTTGGTGAGCCCTTCTCAATATGTTGTTGGAAATTCTCGAACATCTTGGGATTTTCAGCGAAATACTTGGCCAGTCGAGTATT
>NW_021680620.1:57451-57831 GCF_001412515.2 Diachasma alloeum | reverse complement strand
GATTATCGGAAAATCATGGTCAATGTGAAACATGAGTTGGTTTTAGTCAGAGCTCGCCATGATAACAATGCTTTGATTCAAACCGCCAAAGAAGATGAGAAGATCAATTTTATGAGAATTGAGTGGATGGTTTNCCTAGATATTCCAACGTTGGTGAGCCCTTTTTAATATGTTGTTGGAAATTGTCGAACAGGATTTTTAGCGAAATACTTGGCCAGTCGATTATTCACGAAAACTGTATGAGTACCTGAGAGATGAAGAATACCACCAACTCCATACTTTGTCTCCACTTTGCGAGCTGCAGTGATGATATAAAATGCTCCAGCTTCCAGATCCGCCAGTTTGATAAGAGGAAGATTTTTCATTTGCGCCACAATGTT